>NW_024111240.1:0-9227 GCF_003073215.2 Triticum urartu
CCAATTCTGCACAACTCCAAAAGTCCTAAAACTCCACGGCATACCTTATAATAAATAATGAAAAACCTCGCCAAAGATGAAGACCAGGGGGCCCACACCCTGTCCACGAGGGTGGCCCCCCTAGGGCGCACCCCCTACCTCGTGGGCCCCCTGGTGGCTCTCCGATGACCATCTTCTGCTATATGAAGTCTTTCGTCGAGAAAAAAAAACCAGAAGCAACCTTTCAGGACAAAACTCCGCCACCACGAGGCGGATCCTTGGCGGAACCAATCTAGGGCTCCGACAGAGCTGTTCTATAGGGGAAACTTCTCTCCCGGAGGGGGAAATCATCGCCATCGTCATCACAAACGCTCTCTCATCGGGAGAGGGCAATCTCCATCAACATCTTCATCAGCACCATCTCATCTCAAAACCCTAGTTCATCTCTTGTATCCAATTCTTGTCTCCAAGTCCGGGATTGGTGCTAGTAGGTTGCTAGTAGTGTTAATTACTCCTTGTAGTTGATGCTAGTTGGTTTAATTGGTGGAAGATCATATGTTCAGATCCTTTATGCATATTATTACCCCTCTGATTATGAATATGAATATGCTTTGTGAGTAGTTACGTTTGTTCCTGAGGACAAGGGATAAGTCTTGCTATTAGTAGTCATGTGAATTTGGTATTCGTTCGATATTTTGATGAGATGTATGTTGTCTCCCTCTAGTTATGTGAACGTCGACTACATACACTTCACGGCCTAGAGGAAGGCATTGGGAAGTAATAAGTAGATGATGGGTGCTAGAGTGACAGAAGCTTAAACCCTAGTTTATGCGTTGCTTCGTAAGGGGCTGATTTGGATCCATATGTTTCATGCTATGGTTAGGTTTACCTTAATACTTTTGTTGTAGTTGCGGATGCTTGCAATAGAGGTTAATCATAAGTGGGATGCTTGTTCAAGTAAGAACAACACCCAAGCACCTGGTCCACCACATGTCAAATTATCAAAGTACCGAACGCGAATCATATGAACATGATGAAAACTAGCTTAACGATATTCCCATGTGTCCTCGGGAGCGCTTTTCCTTATATAAGAGTTTGTCCAGGCTTGTCCTTTGCTACAAAAAGGATTGGGCCACCTTGCTGCACTTTATTTACTTTTGTTACTTGTTGCTCGTTACAAATTATCTATCACAAAACTATCTATTACCACTTATTTCAGTACTTGCTGAGAATACCTTGCTGAAAACCGCTTATCATTTCCTTCTGCTCCTCATTGGGTTCGACACTCTTACATATCGAAAGGACTATGATAGATCCCCTATACTTGTGGGTCTTCAGTTGGACAGTCGTCAGCTTCTGCCCTCACGTAGATAGTGCAGAGGTGTTCGGGATGGAATCTAAACAATCTTGATCCAATTACATGGTCCTTGAAGGAGTTGTTTAGCGCAACGAACATGGCAATCAGACTTTATGGCTTTAACGCCCTCACTTAGCCATAGGAGTTTTATAATAAAGCATGGGCGCAACCCCTGGTTTAAGCCAGAGTACTGTCAGCATCTAATCGGGAAGTGTCGATCTCTCGCGTAGCGTGGAAAAAATCTCCAACGATTTGTAACCCTCAAGTAGCTAACCGACTATCGCCACATCATGACAGTCAGTTTTCGGCTTTCTCTACTGAGGTGCTTGTCTGGTCAAAGCCAGGGCACAATCGCAGTAGTTCTCCCTTTACTACCCTAGTTGATGGAGCGGAACATAGGGTAGCAAGCACAGGAGCCGGGCAACGCAACTATTGACCAAAGACATGATTCGGAGCCAATGCATATAATGCTAAACTCGGGGTGCCGAACTTATATAAGAAGTGTTCGGACTGTGCTGCCGTATTGTGGGGCGACAGGTAGCCCCTGGCGAATATTAAATGTAAAAGAGTGTCGATGCAGCAAATAAGCAGATCGAAATAAATATGAAGTAAGAAGCAAAAACCACAGGAAATGGGCCATGAACCATTTTTATTATAACTGGATGGATACGTCAAGGCGTATCTTGTACAGATGGTGCGATAAGTATCTGGCCATTTATCATGCCGGAATCAATAGGGCGCCGCGTGCGGGTCCTGAGAAATAAGTATGAGTACCGTCAAGAAGAACATATAAAGGTTACCCTACAAACCTGTGTTGCTTTCCCCCGTTGTATTTCAGTCCTGCTAAAGGGATTGACATCAGGCTCGCGGAAAAAGGTGCCTGAAACAAGAAAAAGAAGTAAAAGTATGTGTGTCCGGGATCGGTCTGGCTGAATTGTAGGCCCCGGGTTATCTCGTGCCTCCGTCGATGTCCATGGAATTTTGCATGCATAATTGTGTATGCGTGGTACGAATGCCACTACCTTATTGGGGCTGGGACGGAGGCCGAATTGCTAGTCGAGCTCTTGACGAGCCGCGCTGTCCTGTTGCAGTGTAGTCCGGACCCGCTTGATGGTGTCCAGGGGCTCGGCAGCTGGATTATAATGCTACTTGAGAAGGCCGCTCTATACTTCTGCTGCTAGGGCGGCGGTTTGCTCCTCTGTTCGGAGGGCGCGTTCCGTATTGCCATTGACTGTTATGACGCCGCGTGGACCCGACATCTTGAGCTTGTGATAAGCATAGTGTGGCACTGTGTTAAATCTAGCAAACGCGGTTCATCCGAGCAGTGCATGGTAGCCGTTGCGGAAGGGGACGATATTGAAGATTAACTCTTCGCTTCAGAAGTTGTCTGGAGAACCTAAGACCACTTCTAGCGTGATTGAGCCCGTACAGTGGGCCTCTACACCTGGTATGACTCCTTTAAAGGTAGTCTTTGTTGGTTTGATTCATGAGGGATTAATGCCCATCTTCCATACTGTATCCTGGTACAGCAGGTTGAGGCTGCTTCCACCATCCATCAGGACTTGTGTTAGGTGGAATCCATCGATGATTGGGTCAAGGACCAGTGCGGCCAAACCGCCGTGGCGGATACTAGTCGGATGATCTCGTCGATCGAAGGTGATCGGAAATAATGACCATCGATTGAATTTTGGGGCGATTGGCTCTACCGCGTAGACGTTCCTGAGCGCTCGTTTGCGCTCCTTTCCGGGGATGTGCGTGGCGTATATCATGTTCACTGTTTTGA
The DNA here is from genome assembly GCF_003073215.2 of Triticum urartu. Classification (NCBI taxonomy): domain Eukaryota; kingdom Viridiplantae; phylum Streptophyta; class Magnoliopsida; order Poales; family Poaceae; genus Triticum; species Triticum urartu. The sequence continues at coordinate 3,120 of NW_024111240.1, forward strand.
CTTGGGGGGATTTCTTCTGTCCCCCGGTGTTCAGTTGTCGGGGCTCTTCGTCCTCGTCCTCACTTTGTGAACCCTTTTCTTTGTTTTCGGCATTTAACTTGCCAGCCTGCTTGAAGACCCAACAATCCTTGTTGGTATAATCGGCTTGCTTATCCGGGGTGCCGTGAATTTGGCACGGACGGTCGAGTATGCGGTCCAGGCTGGAAGGTCCTTCGTTGTTTCTTTTGTAGAGTTTCTTCCATTGGCCGGACTTGGAGCCATTGAATCCGGCGTTGACTGTGGTGTCCTCGGTGTTGTCGCCATTGCTTCTGCGTTTGCGTCTATTACGCCGGAGCCTGCCGGTGCTGTTCTTGGCCTCTGTGGGGCCTGCCTTGCTGGCTATGTTTTTGCTATGAGCCAGCCAGCTATCCTCGCCTGCGCAAAAGCGGGTCATGAGTGCCGTAAGGGCTGCCATTGACTTCGACTTTTCTTGTATGAGGTGGCGTGCTAGCCATTCGTCACGGATGCTGTGTTTGAAGGCTGCTAGGGCCTCGGCATCCGGGCAGTCGACGATATGGTTCTGTTTGGTTAGGAACCTTGTCCAGAATTTTCTGGCTGATTCTCCGGGTTGTTGAACTATGTGGCTTAGGTCATCGGCATCTGGTGGCCGGACATAAGTTCCCTGGAAGTTGTCGAGGAAAGCCTCTTCCAAGTCCTCCTAGCTGCCGATGGAGTTCTAAGGCAGGCTATTTAACCAATGCCGAGCTGGTCCTTTGAGCTTTAATGGGAGTTATTTGATGGCATGGAGGTCGTCTCCTCGGGCCATGTGGATGTGGAGAATGAAATCCTTGATCCATACTGCAGGATCGATTGTGCCGTCGTATGATTCGATATTGACGAGCTTGAACCCCTCGGGGAATTCATGATCCAGTACTTCATCTATGAAGCAGAGCGGGTGTGCGGCACCTCTATACCGTGATGCATCGTGGTGGAGCTCTGATGGAGTCCGTCTGCGGTGTTCGGCCCGAGCGTGGTTAGGCTTGTCACGTCCGAATAGGTAGCCATCGTCGTGCTTCGAGGCACGTCCTCGCGATCCGTAGATCGATCTTGTGTGTCCTGCTCTACTATACAGAGTTTGTCGGAGGTCGTACATACGACTCCGGACTCTTCCATCCCTATTTTTGCGGGGTGGTGGGGCGTTCTGCTGTTCGGCCCGAGTTGCTGCTTTATCCCGACCGCGGAGTGGCCGTTCAGCCGCTCTGTCCCGACCACGTGGTGGTCGGTCCGCACTACGCGAGGGAGATATGTGCTCCGGCGCCTCCTCATCGAATTGAGGTAGCAGTCTGCGTTTCGGATAGCTCTTGGCTGGGCGGTTGAGGCCATATTCCTCGGCTATCAGGACATCAGTCCATCTGTCGACGAGCACGTCTTGTTCAGTTTGAAGCTGTTGCTGTTTCTTTTTCATGCTCCTTGCAGTGGCTATGAGCTGAAGCTTAATGTGCTCCTGCTCGAGAGGATCCTCAGGCATGATGAAGTCTTCGTTGCCAAGGCTTGTCTCCTCCTCGGAGGGTGGACGATAACTATCATCCTCCGAGTCATCTTCTATGGCCTGTTCGTCAGGGTTGTCTTGCCTGCTGTCATGTTCCTGTTCGGCTGTAGCCCCGACAGGGTCTTCATTGTTTTCGGTGTCGCCCGGAGTACTATTTTCTCCGGTGCCAGTGTTGCCGGCCTTTGAGCGGCGGGGCTTGAGGCGACGCTTAGGCCGCCGGCGCTTGGACTATGTCTCTGAGGTTTATTCGCATCTGGCTCTTCTTTGTCGTCGCCAGATCCTTTAGGTGTATCAACCATGTACACGTCTGAAGATACGTCTCCAACGTATCTATAATTTTTGATTGCTCCATGCTATATTATCTACTGTTTTGGACATTATTGGGCTTTATTATCCACTTTTATATTATTTTTGGGACTAACCTATTAACCGGAGGCCCAGCCCAGGATTGCTGTTTTTTTTGCCTATTTTAGGGTTTCGAAGAAAAAAATATCAAACGGAGTCCAAACAGAATGAAACCTTCGGGAACGTGATTTTCTCACCGAACATGATCCAGGAGACTTGGACCCTACGTCAAGAAAGAAAGGAGGAGGCCACGAGGTAGGGGGCGCACCTATCCCCCCAGGCGCACCCTTCTCCTATATATACCTACGTACCCAAACGATCAGATATGGAGCCAAACTTTCCCACCGCAAACTTTCTGTATCCAGATCCCATCTTGGGGCCTGTTCCGGAGCTCGCCGGAGGGGGCATGATCACGGAGGGCTTCTACATCAACACCATAGCCCTCGATGAAGTGTGAGTAGTTCACCTCAGACCTACGGGTCCATAGTTAGTAGCTAGATGGCTTCTTCTCTCTTTTTGGATCTCAATACAATGTTCTCCCCCTCTCTTGTGGAGATCTATTTGATGTAATCTTCTTTTTGCGGTATGTTTGTTGAGACCGATGAATTGTGGTTTTATGATCAAGTCTATCTATGACAATATTTGAATCTTCTCTGAATTCTTTTATGTATGATTGGTTATCTTTGCAAGTCTCTTCGAATTATCAGTTTGGTTTGGCCTACTAGATTGATCTTTCTTGCAATGGGAGAAGTGCTTAGCTTTGGGTTCAATCTTTCGGTGTCCTTTCCCAGTGACAGTAGGGGCACAAGGCACATATTGTATTGTTGCCATCGAGGATAACAAGATGGGGTTTTCATCATATTGCATGAGTTTATCCTCTACATCATGTCATCTTGCTTAAGGCGTTACTCTGTTTTCATGAACTTAATACTCTAGATGCATGCTGGATACGGTCGATGAGTGGAGTAATAGTAGTAGATGCAGGCAGGAGTCGGTCTACTTGTCTTGGATGTGATGCCTATATACATGATCATACCTAGATATTCTCATAACTATGCTCAGTTATGTCAATTGCTCAACAGTAATTCATACACCCACCGTAAAATACTTATGCTCTTGAGAGAAGCCACTAGTGAAACCTATGGCCCCGGGTCTATCTTCATCATATTAATCTTCCTATACTTAGTTATTTTGTTTGCTTTTATTTTACTTTGCATCTTTATCATAAAAATACCAAAAATATTATCTTATCATATCTATCAGATCTCACTCTCGTAAGTGACCGTGAAGGGATTGACAACCCCTTATCGCGTTGGTTGCGAGGAGTTATTTTCTTTGTGCAGGTCCGAGGGGCTCGCGCGTAGCCTCCTACTGGATTGATACCTTGGTTCTCAAAAACTGAGGGAAATACTTACGCTACATTTCTGCATCATCCTTTCCTCTTTGGCGAAATCCAACGTAGTGCTCAAAGAGGTAGCAAGAAGAATTTCTGCGCCGTTGTGCCGGGGAGTCTACGCAAAAGTCAATATACCAAGTACCCATCACATCCTTATCTCCCGCATTACATTATTTGCCATTTGCCTCTCGTTTTCCTCTCCCCCATTTCACCCTTGCCGTTTTATTCGGCCCTCTCTCTCCATCCCCCCTCTCTTTTCTGTTCGCCTCTTTTTCGTTTGCTTGCCGCTATGGCTAGTCCCTTATCTGCTCCTTTGTCTCCCGACTTTGAGGTTCTTCACTTCAAACAAAGGCAAGGAGAAAATTTAAAAGATGCTTGGTTCAGAATGATGGAATCTTATCGTAATTGTACCCTAGAGGTGAATTTTAGAATTTTGCTTCGCAACTTTTATGTTGGACTAAATATGTCTCATAGACAACTTTTGGATTGCGTTGCCAAAGGCAATTTTATTGAAATTGATCCCAGTATTGCGCATGAAATTATAGAAGGTATAGTAGGAACTCTACCTCAACAAAAGGTGCCTCATCACACCCGAGAGGGAAGGCAAGTTTTTGGGAAAATTTGCAAAGTAACCAAGATTTTACAAAAGTCTCTTGAACCTCTTAAAAGCGTTAGCGGGAATCTCCACCGCATGAATATGTTGATTACCCTTTGCAATAAGCGGTTGGATTCATTAGATCCAAAAATTTCAGAATATGAAGGGAAACATAAAGAACCTCCCGGATTCGAGCTTGATTCCGCTAAAAAGTTGAAAACCAAAGATGGCAATATCTAGATCTATCTTTTATATGCCTAGCCAGGGGCGTTAAACGATAGCGCTTGTTGGGAGGCAACCCAATTTTATTTTTATTGCTTGATTTTTGCTCCTGTTTAGTAATAAATAATTTATCTAGCCTCTGTTTAGGTTGTGTTTTTGTGTTTAATTAGTGTTTGTGCCAAGTAGAACCGTTGGGAAGAGTTGGGGAAAGTCTTGATATCTTGCTGTAAAAAACAGAAACTTTAGCGCTCACGAGAACTGCTGCCATTTGTATTTGGAAAGTGCTATTTAGTTAATTCTTTTTTCAGATGATTAATAGATAAATTTCTCACGTCCAGAAATTTATTTTAGAATTTTTGGGGCTCCATATCTTTCGCTAGCTACAGATTACTACAGACTGTTCTGTTTTTGACAGATTCTGTTTTTCGTGTGTTGTTTGCTTATTTTGATGAATCTATGGCTAGTAAAATAGTTTATAAACCATATAGAAGTTGGAATACAGTAGTTTTAACACCAATATAAATAAAGAATGAGTTCATTACAGTACCTTGAAGTGGTCTTTTGTTTTCTTTCGCTAACGGAGCTCACGAGATTTTCTACTTTAAGTTTTGTGTTGTGAAGTTTTCAAGTTTTGGGTAAAAATTTGATGGATTATGGAACAAGGAGTTGCAAGAGCCTAAGCTTGGGGATGCCCATGGCAACCCCAAGATAATATAAGGACACCTAAAAGCCAAAGCTTGGGGATGCCCCGGAAGGCATCCCCTCTTTTCGTCTACTTCTATCAGTAACTTTACTTGGAGCTATATTTTTATTCACCACATGATATGTGTTTTTCTTGGAGCGTATTGTATGATTTGAGTCTTTGCTTTTTAGTTTACCACAATCATCCTTGTTGTACACAACCCTTTGAGAGAGCATACATGATTTGGAATTTGTTAGAATACTCTATGTACTTCACTTATATCTTTTTGAGTAATATAGGTTTTGCTCTAGTACTTCACTTATATCTTTTAGAGCACAGTGGTGGATTGTTTTATAGAAACTATTGATATCTCATGCTTCACTTATATTATTTTGAGAGTCTTAAATATCATAGTAATTTTCTTAAATAATCCTAATATGCTAGGTGTTCAAGATTAGTAATTTTTGTTCTTATGAGTGTTTTGAGTACTAAGAGAAGTTTGATGCTTGATGATTGTTTTGAGATATGGAGGTAATAATATTAAAGTCATGCTAGTTGAGTAGTTGTGAATTTGAGAAATGCTTGTGTTGAAGTTTGCAAGTCCCATAGCATGCACGTATGGTCAATGTTATGTAACAAATTTGAAACATGAGGTGTTATTTGATTGTCCTCCTTATGAGTGGCGGTCGGGGACGAGTGATGGTCTTTTCCTAACAATCTATCTCCCTAGGAGCATGCGTGTAGTGCTTGGTTTTTGATGACTTGTAGATATTTGCAATAAGTATGTTAGTTCTTTATGACTAATGTTGAGTCCATGGATTATACGCACTCTCACCCTTCCATCATTTCTAGCCTCTTCGGTGCCGTGCATTGCCCTTTCTCACATTGAGAGTTGGTGCAAACTTCGCCGGTGCATCCAAACCCCGTGATATGATACACTCTTTCACACATAAACCTCATTATATCTTCCTCAAAACAGCCACCATACCTACCTATTATGGCATTTCCATAGCCATTCCGAGATATATTGCCATGCAACTTTCCACCATTCCGTTTATCATGACACATTCATCATTGCCATATTGCTTTGCATGATCATGTAGTTGACATAGTATTTGTGGCCAAGCCACCATTCATAATTTTTCATACATGTCACTCTTGATTCATTGCAATCCCGGTACACCGTCGGAGGCATTCATATAGAGTCATATCTTGTTTCAGTATCGAGTTGTAATCTTTGAGTTGTAAGTAAATAGAAGTGTGATGACCATCAATCATAGAGCATTGTCCTAAAAAAGAGAAAGGCCAAAAAAAGAAAGGCAAAATAAAAAAGAAAGCAA
>NW_024111241.1:0-34673 GCF_003073215.2 Triticum urartu
TGTGGATCGTGGGCGGGCCTATGGTGGGAAGGGTATCGGGTGTTCTGCCTAGACAGGGTCTTTTTTTTTGGTATAAGCTAATCGTGGTAATAACCAATGGCAGTGGTGGGTAATTAGAGTGTCAAACGCGTTTGATGCTATGAGACGATTTGGACCATTAGATCAACATGTTTCAATGGTTGAGATGATTTGGTTCTCCGCCCTTTCGTGCTTTTATATGGGTAGTAGATACAGGTTGTTTTTCTTTGTTTTGTTTTATTTATTATTTAATTTAACTTTTGGGGTTTTATTTCTCATTCTTTCTTTTTTTTTCCTGCGTTTTTTGGTTTTGTTTTTTGTTTTTTCTCTTTTCCTTTTATTTTTTTTATTTTTCCTTTCATTAATAAAGAAAATGTTTCATTGTGCATTTTTTTCATTATTAATCTATATACCTAATAATAATAAAGGTAAAAACGTTTCTTACTCCCAAGATTGCATACGTAATTTTCGTTTGTCCACCATATTAAACAGGTTTCATCCATCTTGAGTCATCCACGTGAGCCAAACTCGGCCTGGTCCACACGAACTCTCGACCAGGCCTCTGTCCCGAAGGATGAGGCCAATTGATATGGTATGCTTCTACTGCAAAAGAAGGTTCTTACAAAAATAATAGTCCCACCTCGCTCGTTTAAACCCAATTCCATCAATTTTTCATATGTGGGATGCCTTGCTGCATCAGAAGTCAACAAGCAAATTAAATGACGAGAAACAAACGAAGGAATTAATAACCCCGCAAGTGGGAAGAAAGAGCAAATGAATAATATCTGCAATGGGTGGTTAAAGCAGATAGGCAAACCTGAAGCAACAATAGCCTGCTCGTTGGTAGCATGAAGAATGTAGCAATAAGATGAAGGACATGAGAGAGAGAAACAGCATGCTCGGCATCAGTGAAGAAAGTAAACCGGCAGCGGGGATGGCAAACCTGGAGAGAGAGAGAGAGAGAGAGAGAGAGAGATGTGGTGATGGGAAGAAGAAGAAGAAGAAGAAGGAGGAGGAGGAGGAGAAGAAGAAGGAGAAGGTGCTTCATTCACACCATGCGGGATCTCACACGTAGAAAATAAGTTGTTGGCCGCTTTGATGATGTCCTCCTTCGTGATACCCAGTTTTGCTGAAAGAAGCATCATACCAGGTGCTTTTAACAGCCCAATTTGAAAAATGGCATCGCTTATTTCTTTTATCAGTGAAATCTTTACAGAGATCTTGATTCATCTCAGGACTCAGTTTTTGGTGCACCAGATTCAGAATTATCTCCGCATTAACTTATTGGTACTTGGTGTGTAGATGAGCAAAGAAGTCTCTTGCCATCTGTTTTCTGATCATTAACAATCTGGTCTGCTCCGTTCTTCAAATAAGCTAAGCGATTCTTATTTGCTCTCCAAGTGGCCTTCCGGTGAAAAAAGGTCGGTCGTGTTGCGATCCCCCCTGTCGAATCCATGTGATTCTTGACCTCTGTAGCCACGTAACTTACTCGCAACAAAGCAACTCATCCAGCTCAACTCTTTCTGTTGCACAACACTGGCTTCTTCATCCGAGACATGATAGATCAGCTCAAGCTTGTTCCATGTCTTTTCGAATTTCTGTGGCCACAACTGCATCACCCCTCACCTTCATTTGCGCAGCCTCATTCACATCAGCCGCTCCCTGAGCCAATACACACACCTATACAATCATTCAACCCAGCAGCCATGCCCTGATTATGTAGTGTCACAACCTGCCAGCTTCCCTCTGCCCCTGCACTGTCGCAAACTGGCATGCTCCACACCCAGGAACAGCACCCAGAAGGAGGCAAGGAAACAGAGTCCGAGGGATGAATATTTTGACGCCAACAAAGCAAAGCCAAACGCCTTGGAGCTCTTGGTTGTGCTCCCGATACAGGCACACCCAACGACACCCTTCCGAGCCACAGCTCCACCTGCCCCAACCATGCAGCAGCGCCGCGCTTGGCACAGCCAGAAGACAAGGTGCCTGGCTCAAGGGACGCTGCAGTGCAGAGCCACCACCCCAGAATGCCGATCCCCGTTCTCATTTGTGATCCCCTTCACCCGCGCCTCCAAGAGATTACATAGTCAAATACATATCTTAATTTGTCCACATTACATAGTCAAATACATATCTTAATTTGTCCACATTACATGTCAAATATATCTTGGCTTGCCCACATTACATACTAGTCAAGACAAATTTAACCGGGACACTACATTACATAGTCAAATATCTTAGCTTGCCCACACTACATAGTACTAGTCAAGACACATCTAACCAGGATACAGCTAACATCCAACACACAAGTACCACTTTGAGATAAACCAGAGGCCATCAGTAGGGCAATAACAATCATCCAGCAACAAAACCCAGACAGTCTTTGCTAGTTCGGGACAAAAAACCATGCGATGGTGACTTCCAACTTACAAGAGTGAACTTCAAGTATTCGCCTGCTCCTGGAGGCTTTCTTGGCTTTGAATGCTTCTAAATCTCTCTCAACAGTTTGATCCTCCAGGCTACTTGCCATGACACAGACTCTCAACTCTCCATCAGCTTCAACAGATACAACACGCCGTGAAAGCTTTATCGTGCCATTAGCTGCAACAGGCAACTTATCATCTCCGAACGCAAGCAGCTCAATTTTCTGGGCGTCGATACTGGCGGTATTGGCAAAAATTAGACCTCTACAACCTTCCGACCATTCCCCACGAACCACTCTCACACTGATGGTGGCCTCCACTGAATGAACAATGAGCAGTTTTAACATGGTCCCTCTTACCCCCTCTTTTCACATGAGAGGTAAGAGTATAAAATAGATCTTAGCCGTTTATCTCATCAATGAATGGCTTGATTGACTCTTACCTTCTTACCTTACATGTAAAAAAAGAAGGTAAGAGGGACCATGTTAAAATTTGCCATGAACAATATCACCCAACATCAATGCCACTGTGCTAAGCTTGCTAGTGCTGACATTTTTAAACGCGTACGATTCGCTAGAGCCATAATCACGATAATAAACAGCCAGATAGCTCAAATCTCTATCCTCAGATTCAGTTTTGCCCTTTACTCGCAAGTTAACCTCAAAGTACACAGGATCCACAACAACAACAACAGCACGGGTAGGACCTGTCAGTCTCAGACATGGATTCTGCATGCAAAATTCAGAATGTAAGTTATGAATCATTTATCTTGAGCAAGACTGGTGCGAACATAACCAATCTAAGCTGATGTCAAGAAAAAATGCGCCCATTGACAAGTAAACCACTTAAGCTAGACTTAATAACAAGAGCTTGAATTAAACATATGTGGGTAGCAAACACAGAAAAGGCAGAATTTGCTGGAGGTAAGAGCCAATGAATTTGAGTTGGGTCAGCGAGCATTTCAAATCTTTAAAACCCTTGCATTTTAAACAAATAATATGTAGATTGAAGCAAAAGAAGAAGCAAGAGCTGAACATCACTGTCAAAACATACACTTCAAAACTATGTACGGGAGGCAAACGCTTTAGAGGCAAACAAAAAAGGGGCATTTCTTGGTGTGCATATATACTCTGCAACTAATAATATCTAAGAGATCAGATTCCAAACAACACTAGAGCATTTTCACAAGAGAACACAAAAAATTATCAAGTACATAGGAAATGAATGCTGGTCACAAACAAACTGAGGGACAATTCCCAAAAGGAAACAGTCAAGAGAGGGTAAAAGTTGCAGGCACTACTCCATAGGATACTCCTATACCTGGAAGAAAGCTACACTAAGTCATATTAGAAATGCATATTGATTATTCAAACTTGAACGTGGATATAACAAGACTTGAAAACAGACTATGTATTTCATCTCCATGTTGATTTGTTATGTGAAATCCTTTTAGAACTTAGAACATTTTTGTTACACTAGGAGACTTATCCATACTACATGGATTGATCATTTGGTATATAGCTACTAGCATTTTTTTTCATAAAGCAAGTTCCGAGTAGCGATCAGATTTGCCATGGCTATTTTACAATCACCAGTGTATGCATGGAACTTCGTAACAATATCACAGACTCTCGCAAACTTGAGTTGTGATATCTCAATTTTGTCCGACAATAGTACCGCAGTTTATGTTCACCATCCATTGCATATGTTATATTATATATGTGGCCTGGATGAGCGTCGTACACAGGTTGGACAGCTTTTCGTCGTACACAAAGGATTTTCGTGCAAACTTATGTGTATCTGTATTGATATTAATTAGTATAGTAGCTGAAATAATAGTCGCAAAGTTTCTTTGTAGCCTATCCTACGCGGTACCCTCTATCTCTGCCGTTGGTCATCGCATTGAGATATGTGCTAGTGCAATATTGTTACAGCAGCCACAGAGTGATTAGTAAGGCTAGATGAACAGTGGGTTTGATTCCCTCGTAGGTCTACAGCTATACACCCATCGCTGTCAGCTGTCCCCGTCACGTCCCCCACTAGGCCGCCAGGTCCATCGGGGCCCACCCAGTACGTCCCCACGAGAAGATAACCAGCTGATGGAGTAAAAAAATATCCACCAGGAGATCGCGGTGGATCGAGCGACTTTGTGCGGGAGCAACGAATCTGGGCGGCGGCGGACAGGAGTCCGCGGCGTCTCTCTTCGTCGGATCTGGACGGGAGCTACAGTCTTACATTGGGATGGATTATGGCCAAAGTACATCTCCCATTACTGAACCTGGTTTGTACTACATATTATGTCAGACACTGATAGCTGTCAATGTTTTCTAAACCTATGATTATGACAGTATCTGATGAATTTCATCAAGTCCGTTGTTCAGCCTTAATATGTTAAAAGGCTCCATAACACGTTATCTTGATTATCTCTCCTAGATTATCTATCCTACATATTCATCCTACAATGTTTGATGTCCAGAAAAATATTTTTTTATATTGCAAAAAACGATTGGCAACTACATGCCATCAATACATACATGCAGCGAGAATAACAAGCCCCATGTGTTTTTTTTCTTACTTTACAGGTGATGGCTTGTCCTGTGTGCAAGCATCCAATCGCCATATGTCGTGATGGTCAAGGAGCGGCTCGTGACTTAAGGATACAGATGACAGGCGATTACTGCTATTTCTGGGATGGAATGGTACGGTTGCAGCATGTTTTTTGCCATTGCATACCTAGAAAAATCATACAATGCCCGCTGGATGAAGTACTAATCTGGTTCCTCTTCTTTACAATTATGATGCATTTTTGCAGTATATTCCTTGTGCTATTCGCCATGTTCTAGCTGCCTACATTGAACATGAGGAATATGAAGCAACCCGGCGAAACATGAAGATCTGGGACCCAGTCATGGTAACCCGTGAAGGGATTCAGTTTGAGGTCAAATTTGAATGTACTGAGACAGCAATCAAGATCTATGGCCCTGGATGGAATGACTTGAATGATGCTTATGCTGTGAGGCCAGGATATGTGATCCACATATATATGCCTCCCAGTGGGTTCACATTCTTTGTGGATATTGAAAGAGATGGCATTGTGCAAGTCCCTCTACCCTATATCGGTAAGCATGACACACGTGTTCTTTATGATATGCCATTGTTTTGACTTTAGGTTTTGAAACACAAAAAAGTTTTGAATGCTCATTCTATGTTTGATCATATTGCATTCTGTCCCCTGATATATATCTGAACAACATTTCAATGCTGACATGTCAATATTCATTGCGATCTAAAAATTGTGCACTGACAGATAGAACTACGATCTTCTGTACTGTATCTCGTCGAATATTAACTATTAATGGCTATGTGCACATTAGAATTATAACTATAAAACTCTGCATCTAAACACATAACTACATTTTGCATATTTTGGTCTGTGTTAAGTCATTATTATTATTCTCCCATGATTGCTGCCAAACTGATTTTTATTCTTCTATGGACTTCACATCATAATATATGAAGCTATTGAAGGACTTAGCATTGAAAAGCGGGCAACGTATTGATGAATGCATCTATACGAGGGGACAAAGTCTAGAATATCCTGAGATGAAAAGGATGATAAAGAGCGCGTTTGCCTTTTCAAGGTTTCCTTGCTGCATGTTCGTCCACAAGATGTTAAAAAGTGATGTAGAAGGTGGATACATGGTTAGTGGTTTATGCTTCTTGAATTCAACTTTACTGATGTGTGTTATGCTAGCATCATATCATTACCTGAAGGACTTTGTAAACATCATCTACTTTCTAATATGTCGCATTGGCAGAGGATTCCGAAGCGGGTCGTTCCTCGGATTGAGTCCAAGACAGGCCCTATAGATGGAGAATGTACGCTTTTGCTGCTGGATGGACGAGACACTCATATGGAATCTATATTCAAGAAGACCCATGATGACCGGATGGTCATACAGGGCGGGTTCCGGGCATATGCTGACACCCTAGGGTTGAAAGAAGATGATGTTGTGGTACTTTGCTTCGAAAAAGATGCCGAGATTGCAACAATGAAGGCATGGATTACCATCATAGCCTAGAGTCTGCTATATGATAAGGAATTGAGAGCAATACCGGGCTCTGTAGAACCACAGAGGCTTTAATGTGCTACACTTCCGTATTCTGTCCTACTTTGCTAAACGTCAGTCTAAGTTTGGCTTGTCCGGTAGGGAACTGATGGCAAACTATGAGCCTTTGACATATGTGGTAGACTACTGATCTGTATGGCAAACGTCAGTCCAATGAAGTATTTCTATCCTTGGACCTTCTATGTTGGGAATATCCACAATTTATTCTCACTGACATATCGTGGTAAAATGATTTTCTCCTGTATGTGATGTTGACAAAATGTATGCCACGAATAAACAAATACCGTTAATTTGCTTTTTCCCAAACACAAGTGCTACCTCGCATACCTATGTTATATTATAAAGGTCCATATACAAGAAATAAAAATAAAAAACAAATGCTAAACTGAAAACAAACTCTGTTCGCATTCTAAAAGAACTGAAAACGTTCAGATTTACACCTGTTTTTTCACATGCTATGATTTTTTTTTTCAGATTTTCATAATTGTGACGCATTTTTTGTACACGACGACTATGACTTACACAATAATAGGCCAAAAAATTTAATCGGAAACTAAAGCGTCGAACTTTGAAAAAGAAAATTAGGGGCAAACAAGTATTGAAAAAGAACATTTCATAAAGTGAATTTTTTTGAAAATATTGAATAATTTTAAGTAACCAACAACTTTCAAAAAGCAAACACCTTTTGAAACATAAACATTTTCTTAAACCTGAACAAAATTTTAAAGTTTCAGGTTAATGAAATGTAAAAGATGGAAGGATGGAAATCATACAGCGCCGTGCACAGATCTATACAAATATCTGACACACATGACAAATAGTCAAGGCTGAACGACTGAATATTACAATTTTTAGATGAGGGTCTGCCACACATGACAAAGTTTCGAGGTTCAGCTACTAAAGATCACGGCGTGGCCCACGATATTAGATCATTCATATATCATACAAAAGACCATTCTTCATACATCAGCTATTCGGGATCAGCACATAGAACAGATATTACCAGCCATTTGCTCTCCAACAATTATCATATAGCAAAATCTTCATCTTTTTCGAAGCAAATCAGCACAACATTAGCTCTCAGTCGTCGTCGATAGTCTCGATGAATTGCCTCGGCCGGACACCACTGTTCCCCCTCAAGTGCATCAAGTCATACACGTAAAAAGGAACGATGTCCCCGGTATGGATCTGAAATCATGGGCAATTGCAAGCATATATAGCCAGGAAGACGATAGAAGATGTAAAACGACTACAACTGGGCAATTTAAAGCTTATCACGCTCACCTTGTCATGCCGGATGCGCGCCCCATCAAAGTGTTTGCAGAAGTGGATGGTGTGAAAACCTGTCAAGTGTCTGTACACACATGGTGATGTTGTAGAATTCCCATGTCAGTTTGGTATCAACCACCAATAAATGTAGGAATATGCAGATGATAGATAATTCATAATATTTTAGCACTTGGCTGGCATACAAAATTCATCGAAGTGGAATACAGGCTCGAGGCAGTCCCAATTGAAGTCCCAGCCTTCAAATAGTTCTGTTGCACATTCTGACAGGCCAGATTTAAGTTGGCTGCAAATATTGAGGTGCAACTTTTCAAGCTGACCACATTGCCTCGAGACCATGGATGGGTCGTATATGACAATGGTGTTGTCGATGAAGTCAACGACGTACGACACCCACGTGGAATTTATGAGGCCATTTAGAAAAAGCTGCATTTTACATAAAAACCAAGTGAACATACAGAATGTACAAAATATAATTCATCCTTCTATACAATTAGTCCTTAAAGATAATATAGCTTACAAATTTGCAACTTGGGACGCCATATGATATTCTGTCTCCAATAAACTGGTTGCGTATGCTAATATAGTTTGTCGGTTTTGACCCAGAGAGTACGCACGTCTGTGTGTATGCAAAACAAACTCGCATCATCCAGCACATCGTGTGTGCACAAACCAGATATGGGCTCATGCATCGAATATAACAGGAATAGAAAAGGAATCACATACCACAAAATCTGATTCAATGTAGTGCCTGCTCCGTGCTGGCTCAAAGACATGATCTTCAACTTGTAGTAGTCTTCTTATCAAAACATTGAACATATCGTGGTCCAGGTCTTGGCCCATGCATGAAAGGCGATTGATATCGTACCCTGTTAGCTCTATATATGATGGCGTATGATGCATGATCCACACACTGCATCTCAACAAAGGTGTGATATTAATATGTTTGAAAAAAATAATAGCTTCGAATTATGGTTTTAAAGGAAGCCCTACAGCTATACATTCATGTCCTAACCTCTTGAGAATATCCTTGTCGTTATTATCTGCCAACCATTTGTGGAAGTCAATGCATATAGAGCGCTGATATTTAAGCGGAGCAACCACCCTTCTCTCTGTATCGCCCCATGAGATTATCCGGGCTTTCTTCTTCACAATTGGGGAATCACTTATGTCAAAGTCAAGAGT
This sequence comes from Triticum urartu, assembly GCF_003073215.2. Classification (NCBI taxonomy): domain Eukaryota; kingdom Viridiplantae; phylum Streptophyta; class Magnoliopsida; order Poales; family Poaceae; genus Triticum; species Triticum urartu. The sequence goes on from NW_024111241.1 coordinate 9,044, forward strand.
CTTGGTGTTTAGATATCTGATCCGTGAAGCGGGTCTCTCTCTGAAACATATAACATTCCTGGATAACTTTGTTTGTCTTGCTAGGAGATGATTTCAGGGTCTCCTCTCCTATTACCCAATCAGGCGGAATAAAACTGAAGACTTGCTTCTGTGGCGTGCATAGGCCCTTTGATGAGCTGCTAGCAAGTTCATTGGGGTTATCTATTCCTAGATCGAATGATGGGGCTTCACACCCGTATCTAGTGTTACATTCACCACGATCATTGCCTTTGCCAGTTGACACCTCATGGTCTGCCTGGCAGAGTGTTAAGAACTGTCCCGGTGACTGTTCTGTCAGTTCGTTCTGCCCCATGGTACTCCCCAAATCGACGACGACGTCAGGTTTCCGCCTTTTGCATACGTTGAATATGTCCATTTATTTAGCACCGGTAACCTCATATGCACCTGCCAGAAGCATTTTCAAACATGATCATTAGGGAGATAATAACATGGTTAATGTTTTTCTACATACGCATGATGGTGACGGATGCATCACCTGATATGGTTGTTTCATTTAAGTTCAATTCAACCACATTCTCGTGGTCCGTTTTTGTAGACCTGTCCTGAACAAATGATATGACTGATTCTATTTTCATAGGAACCAATGCTGTATTGTTCCCAGCGATGTTTGACTTGGACATAACACGCAATGATTTACAGAAAATAGATTGCGACATTTGGTTTTGAAGCTCAGTATATATTCGTTTGTGATGATGCCTTAACAATTTGTCAGTCTGTTCAGAAGCCTGGCATTGCAGGACAGATGACACACATCAGCAATCACAATTATTTGATCTTAAAACCATGGCATAGGAACAATGCTTATGCTCATAAATACCTTTTCTGGGTCGTCGGGAAATAAGTTAAAGAATGCAGCGAGACGTTCATCCTGTTTTGCGTCCGCATCCTTAGAGCATATGATTAGTGCTTGATCTTTAAGCTGCATTTGTAAACAAACGAATTAATCCTTGATTGCGCTACAGAAGGATTGAAGCAACAGTACCAAAAATACAAGATCACATTTTGTGAAAGACTATAGTATTGTTGGATTAGATTTTCGACACACCTTTGCATCACCAAATTCAGCCCCTCCAGGCCCGTCTCCGTGATCGCAATCTTGCTCATCCAAACCAACCGCCCCGCGGTCTTCGGTTTCGAAAGGCACATCCATAGCTAACTAGCAAAAAAAGAATCAAGCTGCCTGAGCATCAGAGTAGATAAAAGAAAAAACATAATACAACACCCCCCCACCCTGCATAATGATTATCTCGTGCCTGACATCAAAGATACGCCGAGTGTTCATCATCCACACATGAACAAGTACGGGATACTACTAGTACGAGGAAGTAAGTACCACACTTACAGCTATATGGCCGACGGCGACCTGATCCTTCTAGTAACCCGGCGGCAATCCCGCGGCAAGTTTTTCAGGACCAACGACTGTGCGGAGCTTGTATATCTAGTCCGGTGTGCGCTACGCCGCCGCCGGTGCCGCCCTCATCGCCATTGAGCCTTCACGAATAGTATCTGCCGAGCCTCTTCCTAACTAGGTGATTCTGGAGCGCTCTAGCCTGCACAGCCCATCTGTATTCCCTATACGAGTTGGTTCGGGGCCATGGTCAGGTTATCGAGGTGGGTGCGCTGCCTCAAGCTGTAGATGCGAAAGGTCCGTTGGTATAAAGAAATAAACAAATTAGGGGTAGCACCCTCGACCATAAATGTACCATCTCCAACAAGAATTTTTGTACATACAAAATGTACCAGGGACATGTATGGTTGTGACGGTTGAATAGTCGAAGGGAATGTGGTGTATCTGGTGCAGGGTACCAGGTCAATTACGCCGACATGCCTGGCGCCCGCATCCTGCTCTTGCCCGGGAGGCAGCCCGCGCCCGGCATCACGCGCGAGCTCACACGAATTGCCCCACTGCATCTGGAGCCAACGGGCTTTAACTGTGTGCGGCCACTGGCGACGGCGAAAGGGGAGGGGCGCTGACGACGGGGGGTTAGGGCTCCCCCCCACCCCCACGCAGCCGATTAGGGGGGAGGAACCGCCTGTGCGAGGAGTCATGAATAGCCCCACCGCAGCCTATGCCAACCGGACTTCGTCTACGTGCGCCCCTGGCGACAACAGGTGGTAGGTCTGCCTCCCGTTAACCGTGACGTCCATTAACTGTGGTGTATCGGGTGTAGGTACCATGTCAATTACGTCAAGATGCCCAGCGCCCGCACCCTACCCAAGCTCGGGAGGCAGCCCGTGCCCGGCATCCCGCGCAAGCACACACGAATTGCCCCACTACACCTGGAGCCGACGGGGCTCCAACTGTGTGCGGCCTCTGGCGATGGCGAGGGTGGCGGCGAAAGGGGAGGGGGCGCTGACCACTGGCAATCCTGGGACAACAGGCGGGGCCACTAGCATAGGTGCATAAGCCAGATTCGAACAAATGTGACCGGGGACGACCCACGCACACCGAGGGAGCTCGTTATTCAGTTGTGTATTACATGTTTCTCTTGTTACAGACTCATTATTACGATTATGTACCAGGTCCAATTACGGCGATGTCCATTAAATGTGGTGTATCGGGTGTAGGTACCATGTCAATTACGCCGAGATGCCTAGCGCCTAGCTGGGTTGGTGGTCGTCACATATTACCAATAAGATGCATCTAGTCCTCCAGTGCCGTCATCGAGATGGAATCTCAGCGATCTTGACCAGCCTTGCACTGTCCGAATCTGGCTTATCTGTGCGGCCACGGGCGACAGCGAGGGTGGCGGCGAAAGGGGAGGCGGCGCTGACCATTGGCAATCCCGCGACACAGCCCGGGCCACTAGCATAGACGCATAAAGCCAGATTCGGACGAATATGACCGGGGATGACCCACGCACACCGAGGGAGGTCGTTATTCAGCTCTCCTATTACATGTTTCTCTTGTTACAGACTCATTATTACGATTATGTACCAGGTCCAATTATGGTGACGTCCATTAACTGTGGTGTATTGGGTGTAGGTACCATGTCAATTACGTCGAGATGCCTAGCGCCCGGTGGTCGTCACATATTACCAGTAACATGCATCTAGTCCTCCGGTGCCTTCATCGAGACGGAATCTTAGCGATCTGTCAGCGATCTTGACCAGCATTGCACTGTCTAATTACGGTGACGTCCATTAACTGTGGTGTATCGGGTGTAGGTACCATCTCAATTAAGTCGAGATGCCTAGAGCCCGCATCCTACTCCGGCCCGGGAGGCGGCCCGCGCCCGACATCCCACGCAAGCTCACATGAATTGCCCCACTGCACCTGGAGCCCACGGGGCTCCAACTATGTGCGGCCACTGGAGACGGCGAGGGTGGCGGCGAAAGGGGAGGCAGCGCTGACCACTAGCAATCCCGCGACACACGCCGGACCACTAGTATAGGCGCATAAGTCAGATTCGGACGAATGTGACCGGGGACGACCCACGCACACCACAAGAAGGATTAGCCACCATTGAATGTGCAGCCAGCTACCACGACGTCTGCCGCGTCGGTGCCACGAAAGTGCAACGGACCGCATACGCCCATCGTCGCCGAGATGATGGCAACTGGAACATGCAATCGATGTTGGGGCGGCAAGAGGACCACCCTGTGTGTCCGCCATACTCCGCGTGGAGTCACGAATTGCCCCACCACAACGACTGCCGCGATGGCGCCATGGTTGTGCACCGAACCGCCTACACCCGTAGTTTCCGAGATGCCCGGTGCCCACATCGAGTGGGAGAGAGGGATGGACTGCACAAGCCCTACAACGTGGGGAATCACGAATTGCCCCACCACAGCCGATGCCGACCGGGCTTCGTCTACGTGCGGCCCCTAACGACGGCGAGGCAGGGGGGTGGGTGGTGGATGGATGGGGCGGCGACGGCGTTTTAGGGCTATCTCCCCCAATACTGATGGCTATTACTATGTCCAAGTACCCATTAGATGTACCAGTACCTGATGTAAATGGACCGGTGACGCAGCCGTCACATGGACAATATAAATCATGTACCGGTTCCTTATACGTGTGTATAACATTTTTATTACACGCAGCACATGCGAGGTACTATGCCAAAGCCGAGCCGTGTTCAAATAAACCTTTTTTACTGAAATTATTCATGGTGACACATGACTCCATCCACAGTAAGACGGGACGCATGCTGCGCAAAGTTCATATCACGGTCGTCACACGAGCATTGCGAGATCCCGCGATCGGCTATGTTTGGATTCTTTTCTTCAGCGTTCAAACGTGATAACAGGTAAAAGTTTCCTAAAACAGTGTGTGTCCAATGCATGTACACGGTTGCATCACGCCAGCATGGCCTCTCTCTCAAAAAAGGATTCCTGCCAAATGAATAGTGCAAGGCTGGCCATGCCAAAATTTGCCGTCCCGATAAGGAAAAGGCACCTATACTGTGCAGTCTATGTCAGGCTCTCAGCATGCCTTTTGAACATTAACAGATGGCCAATGATTTTTTTTTGTGTCTTGTTCTGCTGCACGGTTAGGCATGCTCGCATGCAAGCATCGCTCTCGCGCCTCCGTTTTCGGCCTGTGCATGCATGACGCGCGTGGCAAGACTTATACGGCTTTGCACCACCGCACATCCTTACATACCGCGGCAAAGGGAGCCACCCGAGCAGCGCAATAGGAACATAGTTTCCCCCATAGCAATCAATACATACGAGCTCAGTACCTCAGCATCAGCGATATGTCAAATCCATGGAGCACGCAGGCGACAGGCAACACGCCACCAACCCAGCCGGGCTACACGCCGCTGTCTCAGCTCCGGTTCACCCAAAATACACCACCTCATGCTTTCATGGCTGGGCAGTCCAGTCAAGCCAGCCACGCCCGCAACAGCACGCCGTCCATGGCGCTGAGCCCATCGAGTGTTTCGTCGTCGCGGAATTTTGTAAACATTATTGTGTTTATGCAATGCAAAAATTAGATATTTTTTTTCAGCTGACCGTGTTCACTTGTGTCCACTATGTGCAGTACCCACGAGATGACTGCCTCTTCCCAGTAACTGCGAAGATGCTTGCTGGCACTGTTGACGCGGAGGCGCCTATGATAAACGGGAAAAAACCTGATAAAGTAATGGCATATATATTTTACACGCCCCGATTTAACATACTAACCAGTGGATTATGTTATCTCTATGCAGGTCAGGCTAGTTGGTCGTAAACTAGGAACACGCAGCCCCCTCTAATCGGATGCAGGGGAGGGCGGTGTAGTCATACCCCCCGTCGTCACCGCCCCGTCCCCCGTCACCGCCTATGGTGCCAGCAACGGCGGGGGCAAATGAGGATGCCTTGCGGCGTTGTGCGCACACCCCCCCCCGCCCCCTGTCCCCGCCTATGGTGCCAGCAACGGCGGGGCAATTTGTGACTCCTTGGGGCTTTCGTCCAATACACGGGGTGAAGCAGCGGTGATCCACAACCATCCACAATCCATGGCTTCCTGACTACATACCACATGCATCCAGGAGCGCGCCTGTTGATGCTCGTCAATGTTGAACCGATATCATCTGAGATCGAGTTGTGCCCTAACCTTCAAAAAAGTGGTGAAGCAATAATGGTGAACACAGAGATACGGACTAAAATGCTCCAAATTAGCAATATTCTCGTCAAGAACAACTACTGCGCCCTACATCTTTTTTGTTTACACAGATAATGCCAGAGGTTCGGACAACCGAACAGAACAAACGCTGAGAGACACAGAGGGTCGGGAAACTGGACTGAACACAAAGCTGCGGGTAATCGCAAAAGTTCATCTAGGCACCCGGACATCTGGAGCTGCATTCCTCCTCAGTGACACATGCCCTTCCGATGAACATGCAAATGTGCGGGCCAACCATTGCGGGGTTTTCGCTACGGATGCTTTGTTGTTGCATTTTTTCCAATGGTTCTCAAAGATGAGAGATAGTGACAGTGTCTGGGAATAGCCGAATCGGCTAACTAGTGTCAAGATTAACTATCACTACTGCGAGTACTCGTTAGCATTGGCGGTCCGGGGGGCAGACAAGTAATGGGTCGATCTTGATCCTAGTGGATACATTAAGGTGGCATATTAAGATTGAACTTGCGCAGCCGCAAATTGTTCCGGGTACATTTATGGAACACAAGGATAACCGGTCCTGATAAATTGACACAACACACCACCGCCGCATTTGTACCGGAAAAAAACCATACATGGACGCGAGACATTTTCGGGACAAATATGCTTGTTGGTCCTGGAACATTTATCAAGGAGATGGGTAAATGGTCCTAGAACCATTCAGCGAATAACAAAAAGTTATTTATTCCATAACACATGAGTACTTAGATGTGGAATTTTTACATCAGCTGCTTGTACATTTAATGGAGGTCATCGTAATTGGACCTGGTACATAATCGTAATATTGAGTCTGTAACAAGAGTAACCTTTAATAAAATAACTGAATAACAAGCTCCAAACCATTCCATGTCGCCCCTGCGTAGCGAACGGGAGGCATCCCTACCCCTCGCCGTCGCCGCACCCTTCGTCCACCGTCGCCATGGGCCGCACATAGACGAAGTCCGATTGGCCTCGGATGAGCTGGGGCTAATCGCGACTCATTGCGCATTCGTCGTTAGCCCCTTTCGCAACCTCCCTCCCCGTCGTCGGGGCCTCTTCCCGGGCCAGGGCGTCGACGCGGCAGACGTCGTGGTGGCTGGCTGCGTCTTCGATGGTGGCTATCCCTTCTTGTCGTATACGTGACTCGGACCCAGTCAGTTTCATCTGATTCTGGCTTGTGCGCCTATCCTGACGGTCCGGCCTGTGTGTAGCAGGTCAGCAATAGATAACCCTATTCGGATCTTTTGAAGCACATCGACTGCGTTCTATTCAAATACCGTAACGGCGTATCGTTTTGAAAAAGCACATTTCTTTTTTAGGAAATTTTGAACTTTTTTCATGTGTCTCATGTTGCGTAAATGATAATATGGTAGCTATTAAAGTCTGGTAGCACAAATAGTGTGATTCTCTGTCAAACATAAATGTAAGTATAATTACTTTCTTTCATGTTCCTGGCTGTCTAGTTATGATCGTAAGATAAATTAAATCATAGGACGCACTACCAACGACGCAAAACATGCACGGCATACCCCATGCACTTGTACGTGACATGAGGAAAGGGACAATAACACTTAATGAGCTGGAGTGGGAATCGTAGCACAGCTAGCACTCAGGTCTGGTCTAATCGTGGTCTCATTTTGCTTTTGTACATGCTAAGTGGGCGGTACAGGTTATACGATACACGTGTATGCCCATGCACGCGCGGCCGCCGCTGGCAAGGTTGACGCAGCAACCAAGACGAGATACGGTCTCGACCGGGCAAGGATACCGATCCACATTCTGCTCTGCAATGCTATATATATATATACCCCACCGTAAGGTTTCCCTTCACCTTCTTGCCCACTGCTTATTGCCGATGCTAACCTCATAGGGTAGACACAACGCCATGGTTGCCGGCCCTATGGATTCGTCCTCTCTCCCTCAGGAGGGGTTCGTCTCCAACGCTGGTCTCCAGAATCGCCGTCGAACCACAAGCCTTTCCCACACCACATCACTGAGGCAGCCCTCTCTGCATGCAGTACATGCGAACTCAAGGAGTTCCAGCAGCTAGTCGCTAAGTTCACGCCGCAGCAGCAGCAGTTCGTCAAGGCGCTGATGTTCGATGGAATGCTGGTGATTCCTGAATATTCGCGGCAAGACCACAGGCTATCTTGCTGGCTGCACCTTAGGATTCTTCCTGAGGAGAGTGCGCTAGAGGATGGCCATGGTCACATCGCGAAGATGTCCGGCCAGCACTTCGGGCTCGCACTTGGCATACCACACGCCGGTCGCCCTGTCGCCGCCCCAGGCAATCTTGGGCAGCCTGTGCCCCCAGGACGCGGACGGCTCGGCACCGACATCACCACCAAGCAAGCCAAGCGTGTCGTGGAGAGCATGGCCGGCAACACGATGAACATGTCCCAGGCCCTCGACTTCAGTCGCTACTTTGCCGCTTACAGTCTTGGCACGGTGATCGTGCCCTGTGAGGTGCTTCCCTGGCAAGCTCTCGACGCCCTCGCGGACCCCTCCGAGATATGGTCCTACAACTGGGGCCAGTTCGCGGTGGATCATATATTACACGAGGCGCCGAAGGTCGCGCAAGGTCTAGAGATGGCGGACACCAGATTCAAGATTCCAGCGTGCTGGATCTTTCAGCAGGTAATTGTTCCGAACCTTTTGCCTCATGACTTCTGTTGCAGTCTCTCTCTACCCTTGCAGCTAAACCGTGCTCCCATTACGTAAATGTTTCAGGTATTCTATATGGACCGGATCCGTATCGCGGAGGACGGCATCGACATGGACGTCACCCCACGCATGCTTGCATACCCGCAGCCGGTGCTCACACGCATGATAAGTAAGACAAAAATAAATTTAGACAGCGGATGCACCTCGTCGAGGCGCAGCATCCAGTTCAATGCTAACGATATTCTTGGCATGTACGGTCGTAGGGAGGTATGATCTATCCGAAAAAATTATCCCATTGACAGTTTCTTTGCATGTCTACTATCTCCACATGTTGTTTACATTTACTGACCTCTGAACTTGAAATGATGCTAGTTCGTTCGTTTCGGTATGGAAGATGTCAACATGTGTCGTGCAATAGTGGTGGCTCAACCCAATGAAAGCCACAACGCCAACTCGAATGACCCATGCATGGATGGCGAGGAGTCCTACCATGATGACTCCGATGACAACTTGTCGGACGCATCGTCCCCTCATGTTAACAAGGTATGATTCTAGTTAATGTCTTTAATGCTCCTAGCCAGCTTATACTTTCTGATTTGATAATGTGTTGACACGGTTTGACAATTTTTTGTAATTATTTTTCAGGGTCTGTCTCGCGAGATAGCTTATCATGTTAGGAAAGCTACAGAGAAGTACCTGCGTGACAATGCAGGCATCATACTACGCACGGACGGCATGACGTCGCAAACTGAACAATGCCATGATCGTTCTGCAGGTATATTCTTTGCTCATATTGCCGATTCTGTGCATGCGAGTATTCGTGTGATCATCTGTTACATTCCTATTTTTGCAAATAGAACGTATTTTTGAAACCTGATTGGATGTCATAAGATAGGAGGCAGCTAAAGTTAATTGTTATGCTTTCATTGGACGATTTTTGTTATGTTGCAAGAACAACATAATTATACTTGAATGGATCTGATACGATAGTACATCGATCTACACAAAATCTGTGTAGCTAAACTTTTTAATGCTTGTATATACAGTAATGATAGCTTGACACGGCCTTTTTGATCTCCATATAGTATGCGTTCATTGGATGTTGATTATCAATAATTTCATAATTTTTTGTTGTATTTTGGTATCATGTTGGTTCAAGAAGATGTGAAACCGTCACTTATAATTGATGCATTCACATGCTTCAGGTTACATTAACGTCTTTTGTAACATGTGTCCGAATTTTCTGAATTTATGTTCAGTTGCAGCAAAAAGGAGATCAAAACATGTTGACACTGATGGAATAGGATCAGCAGCCAAGAGAAGGGTTGCTGACGTTCACAAGCACGACGACGCACTACATCAACAGTCTGGTTAGTCAAGAGTCGATTATATAGAGCACAATTATGATACCTATCCATTATACCTAACATTATGGTCATACATAAATCATGTACAAAATGCTCTAGATTTAGAAAGTTGACATTTGTCTATCTGATCAGGAGGTGACATAGGAATCCATGGGCCCTTTGAATCCATGAAGTTGAGGCTCATTCCAAAGTCTTCAGGAATTCCACATGTGCCTGTCATAGGTTTGTAACCATACAAATGACATACACAATATTTTTCATAAAAATTATGACATTTACATTCTTACCTGAATAACCATCTTTCGATGGCATTTATAGGACCATTGGCCATGCAAGACCTCACAGATGTTATGGCACGCACTGCACCGGTCTCACCAACATATACACCCAACAACCCTGCATACATGATTGAGGAAGATGTTGTTGTTACAACAGGTACGAATATTACTATGTGTTTGCTCGCAAATAAAGACAGTTTTCCAAATAGGAGAATATTGTTTAACAATAAATCGACCCTTTTTCCATGTGTTTCATCTGCAGACATTGCACAACAAACTGTTGATATGCACATCCCATCAACACAGGAAAACATTGATGAATACCAGCATCAGGCCATTAAGGAAAACCCACCTACTGGTAACTAGTTGTTCTGCCGCATCTTTATTCAGGAACATACTCTTTGCTAACCTCTGTTTTATGTGGGCAGAAAACACAGAGCCCGCAGCAACGGTTCAACAAATTGGATATGTACCATTGTGTCCAGCAGAGTTTTGAGAACCGGAGGTTCCAGATTCCAAAGACGGTATGGATGGATATGTCACACATGTCTATGCTCTCATATAATCAATTAGGATTATTTTGCATTCCACCATTGCATCGTTAAAAAACTATTGTCGTATTTACAACTCGCTGAAGTGTTAATTAAAATTCTAATCGTGTTCTAGAACCACAAGATGGCCAGTCTCACGAAGACACGGTGATTGGTGCAAACAATGACCAAATTAGCATTGATACGGAGCCACTAGACACAATTGTTGGCCCATTGATCACTGCTCCTAGTGGTAGCACTGAAGATGTATTTGCCTCGCAGCAAGGTATCATCCACTGTGCTATTGTTACAAAAAACTTTGTCGTTTTTGTTGCTTCGTTGATGATTTTAACTGAAATTCTAACTATGTTCCAGACACACAAGACGGACAGTCTCACGAAGACAGGTGATGGGTGAAAGCAATGGCAAAATTAGTGATACAGACCCACTAGACTCAAATGTTGGACCATTGAGCAACACTCCTGGTGGTAGCACTAAAGATGTAATTGCCTTGCAGCAAGGTATCGTTACTAATCCTATTGCCATGCTTTTAAACGCATCTTGAAATTGCATGAGAGAGGCTAACAATGCTCCTGAAACGCACATGTGGTTGTTTTCAGAGGATCTGGCTACTGACGACCGTACTACAAAGGATGTAATCACACCTAGTGCTAAGGTTGACGATGCCATCGTGACAAGTGACAGAACCGACAAAAAGGTGGGAACAGAGCTACCAGGATCAACGGTTGCACCATTAACTAATACTGTTGATGGGACCACCGAAGATGTAATTGCCTCGCAGCGAGGTATCATCATTAAATCCAATTACCATCCTTTAAGAACACATTTTCAATTTTCTAACTAATGATATCAAAATTATCAGGGGCAGCGGGTTCAGGTGCTATAGTCGTGCATCATCAAATGCCTGTAGATACCAATTTCACAAGTGCAGACGAGCATCAAGGTTAACAATTTCCAATCACTAAGACGTATACATGGCATCAAAGATAAAAAACAAAGCACAATACTATGTGACTGATTATGTGTGATAATTAGTGGCAGGTGATTCAGGAAACCAAACAAACGAGGCAGCAGAAGTTGAACCAGAACACAATAATGAGGGAGGTAATAACATAGATGATGATAGCGGCATGCACTCTTACAACTCTGAAGATCAGATGAACATTATGGAAGCTGCGATGGGCGATGAAGGAATTCCAGGTATATACGAATCGTATGAACTATACTATCTCTTTGCGCGATCAGACTTGATGCTTAACTGCTGCCTCTATAAAGATGAAGATGACCAAGGGGATGATCTTGCACGAGTCCAGCAGCCTGTGCAAGAAAGGGGGTTTCTATCAGGAGATATTCGTGACAATTTCTATGAGCAGCTGGACAAACGTCTTCTCTATCGCTTGTCCTCTCCACCCCTACTTGCCCAGCTGGGGGACAAGACGAAAATAAAATCATTTGAAATATGGATGCATGAGTTTGCAAATGAGGAACATTTAGAAAGGTCAGCTCTAACGAATGAGTGCATAAACTATCTAGGCTGGATTTGGCCAGTTAGCACTTGCACAGATAAAACGGAAACTTGCGTACTGACTATTTGATTTTTCATTTGCACATGTGTTTCAGGCCCTGGATTATGATTGGACAGCCAGCCTGCATCGTAGTGAAAGGAGAAGAGTTGGCTGAAGAGATGTTGGGGCACATGGGGCTCCGTAAAGATACTGCAACTACAATCTCTGTCCTCTTCAACGAAGTTGAACACAAAGTCAACAGAGGTGTTTTTGCCCATCTCACTAGGTGGCCGAAGAGATATTTCCTCCCGCCAACATGGACGGTATGGTCACGGTCAAAACAACAGAATATATTCATGATAACCAATATGCATATTGATTACCTTTTTGCATCCTGATGTCAGACAAAAAATTGCCCTTTCTTGACAGTCACATGGTTATTTTCTTCAGGACTACTGCTTGCCAGACAACAGCGCCCCACCCAGTCCTCAGGTTCTTTGGATGTTCACTTTAGGAAGATCGAGCCAAGACCCTAAGGATTGTTTAGAGGTATACTACGAGCATCTCGTTGTTCCTATGTTCTATGCATGCTTTGGCATCAGATTGCATTACACAAGCTACAATACTAAAATTAAATCCTCTGGTTTGTAGTTTGTAGCAACATTCAAGTTGCACGACTCATGGGTGACATACATATTTGACACAATCGACACGAGGGTGGGGGTCGTTGACCCTACTGTTGATGATGATGACACTGACCTAATCAGCGTCAGGCATAGCGAGCTTGCTTCCACGCTGGTATACAAGCTGCATTACTGTCTCCAATACTGTGTCGGTAGTCCTTCATGGATACCAGGCCAGCATTGGAAAATTAGGCATATGAAGCACGGGTGTGTCGATATTGACAGGTATAAATGGCGGATGCAAATCGTAAATACATTGCATCATTGAGGTTACTACCTTAGGTTTAAAAATTACTACTCACATATTGCCATGACATGATTCGTGTGCAGTCCTGGTGACGGTTTGAGGGCTGCTTTTGCTGCTTGGCACTACACTGGGCATACCATGATGTACATGAGGCCCTGGGTAAGCACCAATTTTTTTCATTCAAGACATATGTGTGCTGCTATCATGTCCATAATGCTAACAATACAAACGTAACTTACTTTTTATAAAAACTTTGTGCAGCGTCTTTGGAAGTTCATCCGCAGCCTGGGATATCAACTGATAAACATGGATAGCAACACACTGCGCTCAACCGTTGCTGATATGGTGCCAGAAGATCTTTAGAGCCCTGTGAGAAGTACTCAGGAGTGCCACAAAGACATGGTGCAGAAGCATCAGTGTCGACTCTTATTTATCACTAGTTTAATCTGCGTTACGAATCATTTTGGGTTTCCACAACTCTCTTGTGAGCCTTTTATTTTGGGTGTGATGGCGACAAACTATATTTATGCTTGATCAAGAGATATGATGTTTTAAGAAGTGCTTTAATTTCGGGGAATGAATGGCTTGTAATAGTCTGCATGGAGATAATGTCTTTTGGTGTCAAAGCACTATGTAATGAACAAGAATTCCCTCTCGTTGCAAATATGGTTATTTTTTTATCAATCATGTAGTGTTGCAAAAATGTTTATATTTTTATCAATCATGTAGTGATGCATCCGTATTGAATATGACTGCAACTTCACATAAGTATTATCACCACAATAAGTATGACGTCGGTTTTAACGTTTAGTCAGGATACATACCTTAATTCTGAAGATGCGGGTAGTTATAATATGGTTGAACAATAATTCCAATGTCATCATAAAAAAGGAAAAGATTCATCTCCATATGAAATACACCTTCTATTATATTCTGCAGTGAATTGAAGTAATCCAATAAATATATAAAGACCTTTTATACTACATCCGTCTACAAACACAACACTGCTCAAAAATAGTTCGTCAGATGTACCATTCCTAATAAGGAAAATTGTGAACTGGGGTAATCTAACGGACTGGGAAAAGCAAGCGCATTACCTTTTTTGGATATGTCCCCGTGCGTGAAATTTAGACTGACCAATATGGACAAAGCCTTTCCAGCAGTATACATCCGCATGGCTGCAATCACAAAGCACAAACCTCTCAGGTACATAGCTTACAATAAAGGAATCTTAATAAGACATAGTCATCTGAATCGATTTGCAAGCAACATACAGTATGGATCATGAGCATATGTTACATAATAAACGTCTATATGTAGTCAGATACACATGCTGACAAGAATGGAGTGTTGCTTATAAACTGGAGAGAACATCTTATATAGAATATGTGGCCACAACAACTCATATGGCGGCACACATAATAAAGACGATTTTCAGAACTTTAAGACTCTGCATCATATCACATAGATTCAAAATACATAGACTAAACATGCGGGGCACAAGCTTTATGGTCTGCTGGTGAATACTACAAAGCATACAAGTTTGGCATGCACCACAACTTGTAATATGTGGCGATCGTCTTGCCAAAACCTTAGTACATCATTTTTACAACAAAATATAGACAACCGTCTTAGCAGGCCCACTTGATAAATACATCCCAGTACGGTCAGATTAAAACCCCCGGGCCTTGCAGGTTGTCTTGTTATGCCCAGTCACCTTACAGACGCTGCAAGTAATAACTTTGCGACAAGGTTCCCTGCCACCAACAGATCCAAGGCCATCTAATGGGATATCACCCTCGGTGTAAAGGCAGTTTACAGGCTTGGTCTTCTGCATGAATTTTTTGACGTAATCCATCCTGGATTTTGGACGTACGGTAGGAGGTCTTCCTTTTGACTTCACCTTCTTTGGCGGACGGAGGTCCTCGTAACATGTTATGCTGAAACCTTTCATTCCCGTGTCCTCATCATTGTGTGCCTGGTCTAGTTTCTCCAACTCTAGTTCCTTGAGAATCCTTCCTTCATTCTTCAGACCACGGAACATATGCAGTGTTTTATCAAACAAATTCATAACCACAGATCTGTCATTCAGCAACTCAGTGGCCGCAATGTACAAAAAAATTCGCCTCTGAGAGTATTCATCTTATGTTGGCCGAATAGGAACCAATGGCAGGTGCTCAGGGTACGCTTCTTTAGCCCACTTGGTCCATCTCTTCATTATGTTCTTGGTAGGAATCTTGAGGATATCATTCCTAAGAAGAACCTGTAAGATTAGTCAGAATCGTTATTAGAATCGAAGTCACATGATATTTTCACTTCATTTCTACATCGTTCAGTACTTTTATATATGATGTATATTCTAACAAAAGTGGAAACATCACCTTTATTGAGTGACAACATAGCATCCCCACGTGATCAAACATGCCACAATCACACGTGACAAGCTGTCCTTCATCTTTTATACATACCTCAAATGCCCTGGTTTCGAAATCTGGCATGGTATCGTAACGAGCCTTTGTAACATGAAAAACATTGTCCCGAGGTAGCCCAGAAACTATGAGCGATGACGCAAGATATAGCTCCTATTCAAAACGTTGATAGACAGCATTTGTGTAAATTTGTGACGCATCTGCTTCAATTGGATTGCCTCCTTTTATCACACGACGTTTCTGCATAAAGCAAGATCAGGCAGTGAACACAAACGTCATGGTTGGAATTCACTATCCGAAAGGAGCATGATAAGAGTAATAGAAATAATAATAGAAACATGGACTTAAAGCATATTGTTGAATTACCATCTTGGTGACAAAATCTTCTTTACCCTCGTCGGTTATGCGTGAACGTAGGAGGTTGTTGTACTGCTTCACAAATAGATGCATGGGGGATGACCTGGGAATATACTTCTTGAGCATATGATTTGCACTTTCACTTCTCTGTGTACTGGTCATGCCCGCACAAAATACTCCAGTAAAATATGGTTTTGCCCATTTTTCTCGGTTGGCATACATATTCCCAAGATAGGTGTTGGTCGACATATTGTGTTTATCAATAAGCATTTCCCACTTCTTCTCAAACTCCGTGACATCCATTACATCATTTATCAGAGAGTGGAACTCATGCTTGGAAGTGCTGTTCTTGCTGTACACGAAACCAAGCTTTTCCTTCGCACACTTGACGATGTGCCATTTGCACCAACGATGCCTTGTGTGTGGTAACACATTTTTGATAGCAGCCTCCATAGCTTTGCACTGATCTGAAAAAACAAAAAGGATGTGATGTCATGCACGTATCAAAAAAAAATCAGAAGCATGAGAATTTTTGCATGAGCAATGTTCACCAAAAAATGCATACCCGTCAACATGGTTTGTGGATGCTTGCCATTCATGGTTTCCACGAACGTTTTGAAAGCCCACTCAAAATCAACAATTGTCTCTTGACGCAGCAACACACCACCAAATATTGTAGACTGGAAGTGGTTGTTCACACCAACAAATAGGCCAAAAGGCATGTTATATAGATTTGTCCGGTAGGTTGTGTCAAAAGTCACCACATCGCCAAAGTGGGCATAATCTTCCCTGTTCTTACTAGTGCACCAAAGTATGCTTTTCACGCTTCCTTCTTTGTCGACATTTATCGACACCACCAAGTTTCCATCAGCGGCCCTCATATCCTGGAGAAGGCGTATCGTATCAGAAATGTCCTTCTTTGCTGATTCCTGAGACATCCTAGAGCACAAATACTTCAAAGTCTCCTTGCGATAAGGCGCAACACCAGGCTCACTATTGACCCCACATAATATATTGTAAATCTTCCCAAGGCTGACATTATTTTCCGTAAGGTTACGGATGAATGCCTTGGTCATGGGGTCAATGAAATTGTGTGACTTCCATTGCCTTTTCTCAACACACTTTTCAGATAAAGGGTGGTTATGATCGTTGACGAACATACTGACGTACCACCCATGGTCGTCTGTTCGAAGCAGTCAGATCATTGCTTTGCAATCTGTCTTGGTGGTGGCGGAATTCTCCTTGTCGCTCTTGCCCTGCGTTGAAGAATCAGTTAGAGTTTCAGTACATATTGGACGAGTTTCATAAATGTTGTAAACAAGCATGAACGAATAAAATAATTCAGTCACGTCTGAATAATTTTTGACTTACATAACACTGGCACACAAGCTCGTGCATTGATCTGTACCCTTTTCCATTAAGCCGTGTCTTGGCATGTTTGATACCAAATCCACACTCCCATGAAAAAAGGTTGTACAACTCATATGCTTCTTGACACGAGTCAAAAGTAGTGCCTTCAACTGGAGCAAATATTTCAGGTCGTGCTCTGTCCTTTGCGTTCATCAGACATTTGTCAATAGCGCTCATATGGCTGGGGCAAAGTCTACAATCTGGACCATCAACCGCCCTCTTCCTGGAGCATGGGAAGATGACATTATTAGCATACGAAGACATTTGCTTGTTAGATTGTATCCTACAAACTGCTGTACAGCAAATCGGCAATGGAAAGGCTTCTAAGTAAAACTTGTTAGGAACCTACAATTAATTCTGATACATAGCGAGCACAGACCAGTATCACAAAGGTACAGAACCTGCTTTTACATCTATACAATTTGACCAAATCATTACCATATATAAGCAGAAAATTTGTTTTGCTCACAATAACATGAACGTTTGGTGCACATCCATATCTGCCTCAAATAATACTAATAACACGCTAAATGGCTGGTTATTGACTGGAATATCACCACATAATACCTTCGTTTCCATCCAGTTGTGTCAACAGATGGATCTTGACATATATAACCACCAGACAAATCTTTCCAGATCAACGGATTCGGATTCAGATGGCGATCGGCGACTTCATTACTGGAAAAACAAAACGCAATAAGTTTTTTAGGATAGCACAACACCAGATCTGATACAAGTTGTAGGAGGAGATAACACTGATCGAGAAACAGAGTTTGGGGAAAACGAATTTGGGAAGATTGGGGTGGAACGAACCTGAGATTTCCGGACGAGATGCACACTGCCGACAGCGCCGATGAGCCCTCAAGACCGACCACCGCCCCCTTCTCAGCAACTCCTGCGCCCCGGACGCCTTGCTCCGCGCCCGCCTCCTTTTCTGCACCTCCGCATCTGAATCCCTCCTACGCCCCGGCGGTGGTGATTTCCCGCAAGTTATTGTAACTACTAGGAGGATCGTCTAGGTCCAAAACCATGCCTGGTGTGTCCTCGTTCATGGCGGAGGGGGAAGAGGCAGGGAAGAGGAGAGCTGTGGAAGAGGAAAGCACGAGAACAGAGGCGTCGGTCGGGGGAATAAAGATGTGAGCGGGCCAGATGTAGCGGTCGTGTCGTGTACAGTGGCCTAATAAGGCTCGCCCATCATTAAAAAAATCGTAGACCTCGCGCCAGAAGATTAAGTCGCACCAGAAGATTAAGGTATAAGCGCCTGTCCCCATCTGCTGTGTGCACACATCTCGATGAAACATGGGCAAGATTGGAAGGCTGAGATAGAGGGTACCACATAGCCCCAGCTAGGAAAAACCGCTCTCGCAATCAAAACACACTTCAAACTATGTATAGGATGCAAACGCTTTAGAGGCAAAAAGGAGGTGTGCATATACTGTAAAACTAATATCTAAAAGATATATTTGCCAACAGGTTGCAAACAATGCTAAAACATTTTCAATCATAATATTACAGAACATAAGAAATTATCAAGTACTACATAGGAAATAGAATACTGGTTTCAGACAGATATGAATAAGTACATGTAAATATAGTCTGGAGGAACTCAATGCAAGTTTAATACATGCCAAGAATACGTATATTTCATCTGCACAGAGCCTAAGAAAAAGTAATCAGTTTTTGCCACTTACTTCATGTCATAAATCTCTAAGTAATTAATCTTATCTCCCAATACAAGTATATTATCTAAAGTCATCTGAAGACCAGGCCATGCTTATTCATACGCCATGGCTTGTTCATCTGGCATGTTTTCCCATAACCATCAGCATTAGCTACTACTCCCAGACATTTTAGACCTAAAATGTGGAATTGGTAGCAATTATCATGAACTCTCGCAAACTTCTGTATTGATATGAATTAGTAAGTGTAATCATAGTTTGGAGAAACTCAATGCTAGTGACCTAATGAATGTAGGGATATGTATATTTCATCTTCACAAAGTCTAAGAAAAAGTACTACTGATTTTACCTTTACATCATATGTTAAATCTTTATTAATCTAATCATACACCTCCCAGTACAATGTATTATTTAAAGTCATCTAAATACCAGACCAAGTAGTGTTCATGGAGGTATAGGCATCAAGAATACAAACCTCCCTGTCGATTGTTTGTCAGTTATCTCTAATGAGGCTGAAGATGATGTTGCGACTGTGATCCAACGAGTTGCGTGCGGCGATGATATCAAACACATCAAGCAGCCAGTTCAATCCCTGTTTGATAGCTGCAACTCTGACCGAAAGGACCTGCAGAGTTCGCATGGGGTAGACTGCACCAGGTGGAGGCTTCTCGTCCGTGTAATGCACAGATTGATGTCAATCAATCAAGGCGCCTTTGGATGGGGCGCCCCTCGCTGCGTCCCCGGGCGCCGGATGCCGGCAGACATCGCCGGGTGCGTTGGGTACCTCGCCGATGCTTGCGAAAGCTCTTGGCGCTTCTTCGGGTGTTGCAGCCCGGCTGTGCGTTGGGGATGGGGCTGGAGGCCTTACCCCAAACGGGGCCACTCGGGAGGAGATCATCGCTTTTGGAGGGATTCCGGATCCTGCATCTGAGGGGCGACGGATGAGCTGCCGCCTCCAGGATCAGCCGGATGTTGATGACATGCAGCTGAGGTGCGCCATGCGGGCGGCCAAGCCTCATGGCATTGAGATCACTACTGGTATGTGGGTCAACACTTCCAATTCAATTCTGCATTTTACTAATGATGACATTATTCATAATGCAAATCAATTAGGAGTTTTCACTAGGTAGTAATGATAGTGAAATCTCTAAATCCGTTAATGATATCCTGGATCTTGAAGCGGAAGGTGCTTTAGAACCGATTCGAAACTTAGCAGCGGTCAAACCTATGAACGATTCCGACATAGATGCGTTGGGAGTCCGGATGCTTGATAATTTTTGTGCGGATCTTGTCCCAACCCTTCCTGAGACAGAGGAGGATGATGGTTCTATATCCCTAAGGGACTTTACCCCTATCGAGGCTCAAGCAGTTAGGTCCACGGAGCCCGGTTGTGAGGACCGGGTGGAGGATCAAAACAAGCCTAAACGCAAATGGAAGCGGAGGATTTATCTAGCTTCAGCGGTGCGCAGAAGTGCTAGGAACCGTACTACTAAAAAAATTCATGATGAAATATGAGAGGAATCTTTTGGCATAGTAGAGGTCTGACAGACTTGGCTAAAAGAAGGTTTCTAGCGGATGCTTCTATAGAACATAGGTTGGATTTTATCGCCCTCTCTGAAACTAGAATTGACAATTTCTCTCCAGAGTTTCTAAGTACTTTTTAGGGAGGTATCGATTTTGATTGGCACTGCCTACCGCCAAGAGAAAGATCGGGTGAGATCTTACTTGGGGTTAGATGTGAGTCCTTGGAAGTTCGAAGTGTGGTGATGGGAGATTTCGCCATTAAATTTCGGGTTAGATCGAAGGCCGATGGGTTTAATTGGGTACTGGTGGCGGTATATGGCGCCGCGTAGCCAGAACTCAAACCAGATTTTTTGGTGGATCTTGTCTGTATTTGCGGCTCTGAGCAGTTTCCAATCTTGGTTGGGGGTGACTTTAATATCATTAGAAGAAGAGAGGAAAAGAACAATGATAATTTTGACGGCAGGTGGTCGTTTATGTTTAATACCATTATTGAAAGCTTGGATCTGAGAGAGATAGAGCTTTCGGGTAGAAAATTCACTTGGGCTAATACTTTGCCAAACCTGACGTTTGAGAAGCTGGATCGAGTCCTCGCGAGCGTCGAATGTGAGCAGAAATTTCCCCTGGTAACAGTCCAAGCATTATCGCGCGCAATATCCGACCACACCCCTTTGCTGGTTGACTCTGGTGAGGCAACGCATGTGGGGAATAAAAATACCTTTTCGTTCAAATTGGTGTGGTTTGAAAGAGAAGGGTTTTTTGATCTGATAGCCAGGGAATGGGCTAAAAATGCAGGAGGGAGGACTTCTGTTGAAAGATGGAAGAATAAGATAAGGCACTTAAGAAGTTTCTTACGTGGGTGGTCTAAGCATCTTAGTGGGATTTATAAGATGGAAAAGGAAAGGCTCCTTACACTTATTTAGTCCCTAGATTTAAAAGCTGAGTGCACAATTCTAGAGACCACAGAGCTACATGCTAAAGTAGACGTGGAGATGAGATTGAAAGAACTCTTGCGAGAGGAGGAATTGAAGTGGGCATTGCGAGCTAAGGTTCGCAAAGTTGTCCAAGGGGACGCTAACACTCAATTCTTTCATATGTTCGCCAATGGCAAGCACAGAAAGAAAACAATCTTTCCGCTTGAGCAAGATGAGTGGACGATTTTAGGATAGGAAAACCTAAAATTATACATAACCAATTACTACAAGCAGCTGTTTGGGCCTCCGGAGGATAATTTCGTATCCTTGGATGAGTCGAGTGTTGAGAATGTTCCTCAACTTGGTGCGGATGAGAATGATATTTTGACCGCCTCATTTTTGGAGAAAGAGGTGTTTGAAGCTATTTCATAGATGAAGAATAATAAAGCCCCAGGGCCGGATGGATTTCCGGTGGATTTTTATAAAAAGTGCTGGCATATTAGCAAAGGGGATTTGATACCGATGTTCCATGATTTATTCTCTGGATAGCTTCAGTTGTTTCATCTAAATTTTGGAATGATTACTTTGCTTCCTAAGAAACAAAGGCTGTGAGAATTGAGCAGTCCAGGCCAATCTGTCTTCTGAACGTAAGTTTCAAATTTTTCACCAAGGTTGGGACTAACAGACTCACGCAGATTGTGCACTCTGTGTTGCAGCCGTCCCAAACCACTTTCATGCCGGACATAAACATCCTAGAAGGGGTTGTGGTCCTTCGTGAAACGCTCCATGAAATTCACACGAAAAAACTAGACAGGGTTGTTTTCAAAGTGGATTTCGAGAAAGCGTACGATAAAGTCAAATGGCCATTTCTTCAACAGGCCTTGTGTATGAAAGGTTTTGATCAGGCCTGGAGACACCAGGTAGAATCTTTTATGCAAAAAGAGAGTGTTAGAATTAAAGTGAATGACGACATAGGTCACTGCTTCCAAGCACATAAGGGCCTGAGACAAGGAGATCTGATGTTCCCTATTCTCTTCAACATAGTTGTCGACATGTTGACGATTCTAATAGGAAGGGCTAAGGATGCGGGTCAGGTAGGTGACCTGGTTCCTCATCTAGTTGATGAAGGTGTGTCTATCCTACAGTACGCCAATGATACTATCATCTTCATGGAGCATGACTTGGCAAAAGCGAGAAACATGAAGCTGGTGTTATGCTTATTCGAACAACTGACCGGGTTAAAGATTAACTTTCATAAAAGCGAATTGTTCTGTTTTGGAAGAGCTAAAGAGGAACAAGATGCTTACAAACAATTGTTCGGATGCGAATTGGGGGCTTTACCTTTCATGTATTTGGGTATACCAATTCATCATAGTAAGCTGACAAACAGAGAATGGAAGTGCATTGAGGATCGATTTGAGAAGAAACTGAGCTGCTGGAAGGGCAAGGTGATGTCATACAGAGGCCGGTTAATTATCATTAATTTGGTTCTCACGAGTATGCCCATGTTTCTCTTGTCCTTTTTTGAGGTACCAGTTGGAGTTCGGAAAAGGCTGGATTTCTATCGTTCCCACTTCTTCTGGCAGAGTGACGAACTTAAGAGAAAATTCACACTAGCTAATGGGATATTATTTGTCGACCAAAGGACCAAGGGGGTCTAGGTATTGAAAATCTTGACGTGAAGAACATATGCCTTCTCAGCAAGTGGTTGTATAAGTTATCTGTAGAGACAGAGGCCACATGGGCGCAGATTCTGCGTAATAAGTACCTTCATTCCAAAACTTTGTCCCATGTGACAGTGAGGCCGACGGACTCACCTTTTTGAAAATGACTGATGAGAGTTAAATCCGTTTTTTTTCAACAGGACAAAGTTTATTGTCGGAAACGGTACCACTACGAGATTCTGGGAGGATACATGGCTAGGGGAAACACCCCTCGCGCTTCAATATCATTCACTTTATAGCATTGTTCAATGAAGAGACGCTTACGTTGCGACAGTACTTTAGTCCACTCCTCTCAATATTCACTTCAGGAGGATGCTAGCCGGAAACTGTTGGGAAGCCTGGCTCCATCTTGTGCGTAGACTAATGGATGTTCAGCTTTCTCAACGGCCCGACCAGTTATGCTGGAAGCTAACTAGGAATGGAGAGTTTACGGTTAAATCCATGTATCTGGATGTTATCAATTCTATCTCTATTCCTAGTTCGAAACATGTTTGGGAAGTCAAAGTACCTTTGAAAGTTAAAGTGTTTAAGTGATTTGTACATAAATAAGTTATTTTAACTAAGGACAACTTGGCAAAACGCAACTGGACAGGATCTACAAGATGTGGTTTTTGTGATTGGGATGAATCCATCAAACACCTCTTTCTTGATTGCCCGTTGGCAAAAAAATTATAGCGGACGGATCACATAGCCTTAATATTACTCCTCCAAATACTATCAACACGTTATTTGGGACGTGGCTTGACGGGATAGATTCGGAAAAAGCAAGGCACATTCGTGTAGGAGTATGTGCTTTATTATGGGCAGTCTGAAACTGCACAAATGATTTGGTCTTTAATAGAAGAACAAATATTCATTTTTTGCAGGTCATCTTCCGAGCCACTGCGTTGATGTGTATGTGGTCGCTACTCAATCCAACGGAGGCAGTGAGCGTTTGGTTACTGGATCTATCCGATGGGAGATGGTAGCACGGACTATTTTCAACTGGTTTGGATGACAATCATGTAATAGGATAGGCAATTAGTTTTCCTATCTTTTCTTATGTCAGCCGGTTGTGGCTTTACTTTTATTTTTCTGCTCTTTGTGAGAATTTGTGTTTTTTTGTTTGAGACATCAAAACCTGAGTTGAACTTATTTGCTTATTAATAATATGGCCGTATGCATCGTTCTGATGCAGAGATTATTTTCACCATACCGCCAGTATCCGATGGGAGATGGTAGCACGGATTATTTTCAGCCGGTTTGGATGGCGGTTATGTAATAGGATATGCAATTAGTTTTTCTATCTTCTCTTATGCCAGCCGGCTGTGGCTTTACTTTTATTTTTCTGCTTTTTGTGAGCATTTGTGTCTTTTTTGTTTGAGACATCAAGACTCGAGTTGAACTTATTTGCCTATTAATAATATGGCCGTATGCATCGTTCTGATGCAGAGACCAGGGAGCTCCCCTTTTCGAAAAATAAAATCTGATATAGTTTAGTCCAACAACAATTGATCAGGAGGGAGATAAGAGAAATATTTGGGTTTGCTTAATGGTGTCATCCAAGGAGCGAAGGAGTCGACCCATATAAATACCCAGAATTCGCTATAGTTCTTGGCTTATTCAGCCAGTCAGTCCTCGGTAGCACTTATACTAGTCACAATGGGGAGTAACTTAAAATAGTAACATACATACGATTACTAGTCTATGTTGGGTAGTAACATATGTGTTGTGTCATGCATCACTTCATTTATTAGATTGTAGACTCATCTTTTTTGATATGTGTGATGTTACAGTAACTAGCTATGTTATTACATCCGTCTTTTTTTTCATTAATTACATGTCACATCATTTATTTTGTTTAGATAAATATGATGTTACCACCTATGTTACTCTCACTGTGGATAGTCTAACATCACTAATACCACTAAAGAAATAACAGATTTATTACCACGGCAGAACATCAGCCATAAACCATCAATACGGCAATAACGATTATCCAGCAACTAAACCAAGCCATTACATCCTAGTTTGGGACAAGAGACCATGCGATGGTGACTTCCAGCTTACAAGAGCGAACTTCAAGCATGCGCGTGCTTCTGGAGGCTTCCCTGGCTTTGAATGGTTTAGAATCTCTCTCAACAGTTTGATCCTCCAAACAATTTGCCATTGCCATGACATAGACTCTCAGCATTCCATCAGCTTCGATGGACACAACACGGCATGAAAGATGTATCATGCCATCAGTTGCGACAGGCAATTTATCGAAAACAAGCAACTTGATTTCCATGCCACTTATACTGGCGGTACGGGCAGAAATTAAACCTCCAAAGCCTTCTAGCCATTCCCCATCGACCACTTTCACACTGATGGTGGCCTCTGCTAGAATTTTGTCTATTTTGGGCCTAGCCCAATAGCAGTTTCAGAAATTCCTAATAAATCCTAGAGGCCCACACAGCCCATTTGTGCAAGGCAAGAGATGGAACAAAAGTTTAGTCCCACATTGCTAGTTTAGAGGGAGTTGGACCTCTTTATAAGGGAGGTTCTTTCCCCACATGTATGAGCATGAGAACAAAAGGGACATCCACGCGCGCTCCTCCTCCGCCGCCCGCCTCGCCACGCCACGCCACGCCTCGCCTCGCCTCACCTCGTCACGCCGCAGATTGCGGGAA
>NW_024111242.1:0-13327 GCF_003073215.2 Triticum urartu
AGGCTCGTCCACGCCGATAGGCTCCGGCTCGCCGCACAACAAGACCGTTGAAGCGCCAGACAACAAGAGCGGATCCATCGGCGCTTGTCTGTTGTCATCAGAGCATCGCAGCTGGATACACGTCCCATCAGTACCCCCATTCCTCGCCAGGAGTGGGCAGAGGCTGTCTGCGCTGTACCTGCACCAGAGGCCTGATAACCCACAACTATAGGGGACCGTTTGTAGCCTTTTTTGATAAATAAGAGTGTCGAACCCAACGAGGAGCTAAAGGTAGAACAAATATTCCCTCAAGTTCTATTGACCACCAACACAACTCTACACACGCTTGACGTTTGCTTTACCGGAAACAAGTATGAAACTATTTTGCAAGGATAAAACTACAAGTACTTTGCGAGAGTAAAACTATGGATAAATTGCAAGGTAATAAAAGTGGAAAGCTTTTGTCAATAAGAAAGTCATTTGTCCCTAGGCAATCGATAACAAGTACCGGCAATCATTCTTGCAATTTTACATGAGGGAGAGCCATGAGCTAACATATTTTCTCAAATTGGATTGTATGCACTTATGATTGGAACTCTAGGAAGCATCCGCAACTACTAAAGATCATTAAGGTCATGAAACCCAACCATAGCATTAAGTATCAAGTCCTCTTCACTCCCATACGTCATACCTGGCCCCACCTACTTGGGTTTAAGTTTCTGTCACTCTTGCAACCCACCGTAAGAAAACCATGAACATATTGCAACACCCTACAACGAGGGCCCCTCACTTTTGTGAGAGATGGAGGGCACCGTAGGACAGCACCATAAATAAAATATACAATCATACCAACCAAGATCGCAATTAACCCATAGGACAAAACAGATCTACTCAAACATCATAGGATAACCATAGATCAAAGGGAAATAATATATGGAGTTGAGAACCATGTTTAAATAGAGATTACAGCGGGGGGGGGGGGGGGGGGTTGCCACCCGCATACAGGGGGAGAGAGTTGGTGTTGACGGTAGCAAGATTGTTGATGTAGATCACCGTCCCGATCATTGCCCCGGCGGCACTCCGGCGCACCGGAAGCGAGGGGGAGAGAGCCCCCTCCTCCTTCTTCTTCCTTGACCTCCCCACTAGATGGGAGGAGGGTTCCCCCTTTGGTCCATGGTCTCCATGGCAGAGGAGGGGCGGAAGCCCCTCCGAGATTGGATCTCCCTCTCCGTTCTCTTCTGTTTCGCGTTTCCCAAATCTGGCTGAAAACCATTTCTTATATTCCCGGAGATCCATAACTCCGATTGCACTGAGATTTTAACGCATTTTTTTCCGGATATAAGCTTCCTTGCGCCCGAAGTAGAGGTCCAACCGACGTACGAGGTGGGCACAACCCACCACTGTGCGCCAGGGGCCTCTGGCGCGCCCTGGTGTATTGTGCCCTGTGTGGGCCTCCGTTTGCGGTGATTCCAACTCTCAAAAATCACATATATTCCAAAATAATTCACCGTAAAATTTTATTGCATTTGGACTTCGTTTGATATGGATACTCTGCGATACAAAAAACATGCAGAAAACAGGAACTGGCACTGGGCACTGGATCAATAGGTTAGTCCAATAAATCATATAAAAATTTGCCAAAAGTATGTGAAAGTGGTATGATATTGGCATGAAACAATCAAAAATTATAGATACGACGGAGACCTATCAGCATCCCCAAGCTTAATTCCTGCTCGTCCTCAAGTAGGTAAATGATAAAAAAGATAATTTTTGATGTGGAATGCTACCTAGCATAAACTTAATCATATATATAGTCATGGCATGAATATTAAGAAATAAGTGATTCAAAGTAATAGTCTATAATTTGACATAAAGACATCAATACTTAGGCATCCCAACAAACAATCATGTCTTTCAAAATATCAACGCTAATAAATCTATCCATACAAAATCATATAGTCCTGTCATGCTCTGTCTTCTTAACACAAAGTATTTATCATGCACAACCCCGATGAAAAGCCGAGCAATTGGTTCATACTTTTTAACGCGCTTCAGCTTTTTCAACTCTCACGCAATACATGAGCGCAAGCCATGGATATAGCACTATAGGTGGAATAGAGTATAATGATAGGGGTAAATATAGATAAGACAAAAAAGTAAGAAAGTCTCACATCGACGCGGCTAACCAACGGGCTATAGAGATGCCCATCAATTGATGTCAATGTGAGGAGTAGGGATTGCCATGCAACGAATGCACTAAGAGCTATAAGTGTATGAAAGCTCCATATGAAAACTAAGTGGGTGTGCATCTCCTATAATGAAAAAATCCCACTAGTATATGAAAGTGACAACATAGGAGACTCTCCATGTGAAAAACATGGTGCTACTTTGAAGCACAAGTGTGGTAAAGGATACTAACAATGCCCCTTCTCTCTTTGTTTATTTTTTCCTTTTTTCCTTTTTTTTCTTTCTTTTATTTTCTTTTCTTCTTTTTTTCCTTTCCTTTTTATTTTTCTCTCATTGTCCGGAGTCTCATCCCGACTTGTGAGGGAATCATACTCTCCATCATCCTTTCCTCACTGGGGCACTACTCTAAAAATGAATAATGATGATCATCACACTTCTATTTACTTATAACTCAAAAGAAATAAAAATTACAACTTGATACCTATGACAAAATATGACTGTATATGAATGCCTCTGGCATGTACCGGGATGTGCAATGATCTAGCGTAACATGTATGAAAAATGATGAACGGTGGCTGAGCCACAACTACTATGTTAGCTATATGATCATGCAAAGCAATATGACAATGAATGCTCAAGTCATCAAACGGAAGCGGTGGAAGTTGCATGGCAATATATCTCGGAATGGCCATGGAAAAGCCATAATAGGTAGGTATGGTGGCTGTTTTGAGGAAGATATAATAAGGCTTATGTGTGATAGAGCGTATCATATCACGGGGTTTGGATGCACCTGCGAAGTTTGCACCACGTCTTGATGTGAGAAAGGGCAATGCACGATACCATAGAGTCTAGCAAATTGCGGAAAGGTAAGAGTGCGTATAATCCATGGACTCACATTAGTCATAAAGAACTCATATACTTATTGCAAAAGTTTATTAGCCCTCGAAGCAAAGTACTACTACGCATGCCCCTAGGGGGATAGATTGGTGGGAAAAGACCATCAATCATCCCCGACCGCCACTCATAAGGAGGACAATCAATAATAAATCATGCTCCAATATCATAGCATAATGAGAGACTATACGTGCATGCTTAGGGAATCACAAACCTTAACACCAATATTGCTACTAAACACAACCGTTTACTAGTACCTCCCACATATCCATCTCCATATCGCAAAACTATTGCAAGGAATCAAACATATCCTATTCAGTGATCCATAAGTTTTATGTAGGATTTTATGACTAACCATGCAATTGACCAATTCCTTTTGACTCTCTAAATAGATATACGTGAAGCATGAGAGTTTAATTCTTTCTACCAAATACCATGCTCTAACAAATATTAGGGAAGCAAAAGAGCATTCTTCAAACAACAGTTTTCCATGTGAAGAGAAACAGGCAATCCAAACTTCAAATGATATAAGTGAAGCACATGAAGCATTCTATAAAGCCACACTCAAAAGATATAAGCGAAGTGTAATGAGCATTCTATAAATCAGCCATGGACTATCTCATACCAGCATGGTGCATAAAAGGAAAATGAAAACTAAGAGCAAAAGATGCTCCAAGATTTGCACATATCACGCGTACGAAACGAAACCGAAAACATACTGATACTTGTTGAACAAAGATGGGATGCCTTCCGGGGCTTCGCCAAGCTTAGACGCTTGAGTCTCCTTGAATATATACTTGGGGTGCCTTGGGCATCCCCAAGCTTGAGCTCTTGCCTCTCCTCCTTCTCCTCATATCGAGACCTCCTCGATCTTTGATCACTTCATCCACACAAAACTCAACAGAAAGTTCGGTAAGATCCGTTAGTATAATAAAGCAAATCACTAATCTAAGTACTACTGTAAACCAATTAATATTTTGTTTTTGCATTGTGGCTACTGTAATATAACTTTTCCATGGCTTAATCCACTGATAGAAATCGATAGTTTCATCAAAACATGCAAACAATGCCTCAAAAATAGAATCTGTCTTAAACAGGGAAGTCTGTAGTAATCTGAACATTAACCATACTTCTGGTACTCCAAAAATTATGAAAAATTTAGTAAAAATACAAAATTTGTATAGAAAGACACCGCAAAAAGTTTGAGAACCGTTTGACGTTCCAGTAGAAAATGCAAAATCGCGCACTACAGCCAAAGTTTCTGTTTTGCACCACACAAACCAACAAGCAATCTAATCATCCTAAAGGCAAACCTTGGAACATTATTTTTATAATACAATGGAATTGTACAAGGGGATAATTATTTTTGTTGAAAAGTTTCTGTAGTTAAGATTCACAATTTTTCAGTGAGCATGAACAAAGTTCAAGGAGCTCCCCCACTTCAAAAATGCTTATCTCTTTCACTTTCACTTTCCTTTTTGAAAAGTTTTGTGTTCCCCTATATATTTTTTGTTTTTAAACTTTATAAAAGAACTCAACAGAAATAAATGACTCTCTAAAATGTCTCCCTGGCAGCGCTTTCTTTAAAGCCATTAAGCTAGGCATAAAGTGCTCAAGTAATGAATCCACCCGGATCCCAATGTATATCAAAGCCAATTTTAATTAACAATGATTTGACATTTAGTAGTGAGCACAAAGCAACATATATCATGCAATGACGAAGTCTAACTCTCTTCCTATGCATCGGCATGGCATACAAGAACAATTCATGCACATCAAGTAAAGGCCAGTACATAGTACAAGAAGTCTCTTGCAATTTTTTCGTGTTGGAAACATAAAGAGGTGGATATGTAGTTCCTCTCTCATAATAATTGCAAGTAGGAGCAGCAAGCACATGCATATTATATTCATCAAAATCATCATGTATAATGGTAGAATGTAACCCATCAATGTAATCCTTAATAAGTGCAACTTTCTCTGATATAGTGTAGTTTGGAGAATTCAAAAAGATAATAGGACTATCATGTGTGGGTGCAATAGCAACAATTTCATTCTTAACATAAGGAACTATAGCAAGTTCATCTCCATAAGCATAATTTAAGTTGGCATCATGACCACAAGCATAGCAAGCATCATCAAAAAGGGATATTTCAAACGAATCAACGAGATCATAGAAATTATCATAGCATTCATCCTTCGGTAAGAATGAAGGGGCATTAAACAATGTATGAGTTGGAGGGTTACTCTCATTAGAAGGCGGGCACGAGTGATCAATCCGGTCTTCCTTCGCTTATTCTTCGCTCTCCTCCTCATCTTTTTCATCCAGTGAGCTCACAGTTTCATCAATTCCTTCTTCCATAGACTCCTGCAAAATATTATTCTCTTCTCGCACAGCGGAGACTTTCTCAATAAATGCATCAATATCAGAATTGTATTTATAATTATCATAGCAATATTTAAGGATATCAAAATTTTCAGGTCTATAAACTGAATCATCAAAATCTTCAAACTTTTCAAACTTTTCAAACAAAGATTCAATTTCATAAGCACCCTTAAAAGCAACAAATTCTTGTATTCGTTCCACATCATAGTAACCATATACACCTCTAGCATAAGAAGCCAAGGTTTCATTATCATTAAATTCACATGAAAAGGGAAGATGTGGAGCATTCATCCTAGAGCAACAAGTATAATCATATCTCTGGCATAAATCCCAAGCATACCAATGCAACATATGAATTTGATCCCATAAAATTTTTCCCTTTTGAGTCAAGCGATAATCCCTAAAGTATTCACGTTGATCCAACGTTACTCCCATTATCAAGTTGAATGGGATTTTCTCAGGATTATCAAAGTAGTGCATAATATTTTTCACATAACGAGCATCGAGGGTTTTAGGAGGTTCCCCATCTCCATGAGTAGCAAGTACCACTAATTTTTTTGGTGTTTCATGTTCCATATCCATAACTAAAGATAGAGAACAAGTTAGAACAGGAAATAAAAACTACTTAGTGATAAAGCAAACAAGCACACACACGAGAATATTCACCCCATGCTATTGCTCCCGGGCAACAACGACAGAAAAAGGTCTTGATAACCCACAAGTATAGGGGATCGTTTGTAGCCTTTTTCGATAAATAAGAGTGTTGAACCCAACGCGGAGCTAAAGGTAGAACAAATATTCCCTCAAGTTCTATCGACCACCGATACAACTCTACGCACGCTTGACGTTTGCTTTACCGAAAACAAGTATGAAACTATTTTGCAAGGATAAAACTACGACTACTTTGCAAGAATAAAACTATGGATAAATTACAAGGTAATAAAAGTGGAAAGTTTTTGTCAATAAGAAAGTCATTTGTCCCTAGGCAATCGATAACAAGTACCGGTAATCATTATTGTAATTTTACATGAGGGAGAGGCATGAGCTAACATACTTTCTCTACTTGGATCATATGCACTTATGATTGGAACTCTAGCAAGTATCCGCAACTACTAAAGATCATTAAGGTTGTGAAACCCAACCATAGCATTAAGTATCAAGTCCTATTTACTCCCATACGTCATACCCCACCTACTCAAGTTTAA
Source organism: Triticum urartu (assembly GCF_003073215.2). Classification (NCBI taxonomy): domain Eukaryota; kingdom Viridiplantae; phylum Streptophyta; class Magnoliopsida; order Poales; family Poaceae; genus Triticum; species Triticum urartu. Next base: position 6,649 of record NW_024111242.1, read on the forward strand.
CTTTCTGTCACTCTCGCAACCCACCGTAAGCAAACCATGAACATATTGCAACACCCTACAGCGAGGGCCCCTCACGTTTGCGCGAGACGGAGGGCACCGTAGGACAACACCATAAATAAAATATACAATCATACCAACCAAGATCACGATTAACCCACAGGACATAACGGATCTACTCAAACATCATAGGATAACCATAGATCATTGGGAAATAATATATGGAGGTGAGTGAAGGAAATATGCCCTAGAGGCAATAATAAAGTTGTTATTTATATTTCCTTATATCATGATAAATGTTTATTATTCATGCTAGAATTGTATTAACTGGAAACTTAGTACATGTGTGAATACATAGACAAATAGAGTGTCCCTAGTATGCCTCTACTAGACCAGCTCGTTAATCAAAGATGGTTAAGTTTCCTAGCCATAGACATGTGTTGTCATTTGATGAACGAGATCACATCATTAGATAATGATATGATGGACAAGACCCATCCTTTAGCTTAGCACTATGATAGTTTAGTTTATTGCTATCGCTTTCTCCATAACTTATACATGTTCCTATGACTATGAGATTATGCAACTCCAGAATACCAGAGGAACACTTAGTGTGCTATCAAACATCACAACGTAACTGGATGATTGTAAAGATGCTCTACAGGTGTCTCCGATGGTGTGTAGCGATCCGACCTCAAACAGTCAAATCTCTGTGCATAAGTGTCATCCCTGGATCAGTAATGCTGACACACACAATACTTGACGGATTTATAATAGAGTTTAATCACACACTTATTACATTGAATATCTCAAAAGAGAGCACTTGTTACAACAATATGGCTGAAGGCCATCTAATGAAGATACCAGCGAAAGGCTTCGAAGGTAAAATGAGTCCAACAACTCCAACGGCATAGCTGAGTGCACGACAACGACCTAGCGCACCTTACTCTTCATCTGAAAAGTCTGCAACATAATATGTTGCAGCCCGAAATGGGTCAGCACATGGAATATGCTGGCAAAATAACACTGTAGAGCAATGAACAAGTAGCAGCTATAACTATATGCATATTTGGCTGGTGGAGGCTCTATGGTTATTTTTGCAGAAAGCTAGTTTTTCCTACAACAAAGGAATATGTTTTATTTAACTACAAAGTTTGTTTAAAACATTGAGAATGGTAACCCCATCTCAATACCAAATTAATAATCATTAACCCATCAAATTAATTAAGTAAAGTGATGAGATCAACATAATAATTCAAGCACCAGATACTCAAGATGTCCATAACCGGGGACACGGCAAACCATGATTAGTTTGTACACTCTCCAGAGGTTTGCGCACTTTTCCCCACAAGACTCAATCTCCTCCATTTGATTTCTTGCACTGCATGATGTTTGAGAAACGTATGACCGAGACACAGTCTTTCAGAAGCATCAGCCCTTTTCGACGGGTAAACTGTACCACCCACATCCCCTACATCTGATAGTTTACCACTGAAAGAGGTCACGCAACATACTCAACTATGCCAGAGCCCATAATGGCTTGTGGCTGCACACGGAAGTTTCTAGCATGAATAATTTTATGACCCCTTTGAGCCTGGGTGGCGGACCATAGGATGATCACACGGATTCCCCGGGATCTCCTTGGACAACACTGGATTACCCCAGGTGCCCACAAACAATCCCAGATGTGTGTTAAAGTAGCCACCTTTAATAAACCCTTAGTTCATAATAATACTCACAACTTTCATGAATCACTCAAACCAAACCACGTCTACGAGCATAGCATAGCAGTATAAGCATGACGTAGAAGTAACTCCCAGGGTTTGAATGAAAAGGGCAATAGGTACTACCTAAACAACTACTTCCCAATACCCACATGTTAAACAGTTCCTACTCATGCAATGTTTGAGGGTTTGAAACTAATGCATAAAAACTGGGTAATAAAGGGGTATGATCAAAGTGTTACTTGCCTTGCTGACGATCTGAAAACCCTAGTGACTCGTAGTAGCACGCTTCGCACTCCGGAAAACTCTATCGCAAACAAATAATAGCATACATAAGCACTCAAGCCATAGATGCAAGGGTAAAACTCAAGAGAGAAGATCCAAATTGAAAGTACAAGAGAAGAGCTTCGATTTGCAAAAAGAATCAATCAAATCGGAGCTACGAAACTCAAACTACGGTTAAATGAAGTTTAGAATTCTAATGTGCTTGCAACCAAATTTCAAAACCATGTTCAAATTAGTTAACTAGAAAGAGGGGTCCAAGACAAAGATTTTGGCGTTGGTTTCACTGGATTTGAACGAGCGAGCAAAAAGTTGCGAGCGTTTGAAGATCAGGGGCTAATCTGCGATAAAAATAATCACGGATAGGTCCCTGACCGAAAATAAACTAAAAAGAAAAATGCTAACAAACGAACGTTCGCTATGAAACCCTAACAAACGAAAACATTCGCTACAGAGAGTTAAGGGACGAACGCCGCAACATAAAACCGATCAGAAAACCGAAAGAAAACCCTATCTTTTTTTAGAAAAAGCAGAAGAAAACCGGGGAATAAACCAGTTTGGTTTTTACCGGTCAACCAAGGGTAAGTCGCTGGCGGAATCCGGCGAACGGCGAGGTGGCGGCAGCTCTGGCGTTGGCAGCGCGGGGCTTCAGCAGCGGGCGGCAGCGGCTCTAGCGGCGCTTATGCCTATTCTCTCTTATTTTACAAGGTTTACATGAAAAGGGGGAATGCCAGCAGCTGGAATTCTGGGCTGGAAAAGGAGCAAATATTAAAGACCTATTCTGCACATCTCCAAAAGTCCTGAAACTCCACGGGAATTATTTTCAGAATATATAAAAAATATTGGGCGAAAGAAGTACCAGAGGGGGGCCACCCGCCGTCCACAAGGGTGGGGGCGCCTCATGGGCCCCCTGGTGGCCCTCTGATGCTCATCTTTAGCTATATGGAGTCTTTCGTCGAGGAAAAAATCATAAGCTAGCTCACGGGACGAAACTCCACCACCATGAGGCGGAACCAATCTAGGGCTCCGGCGGAGCTGTTCTGCCGGGGAAACTTCCCTCCGGGAGGGGGAAATCATCATCACCAATGATCCTCTCATCGGGAGGGGGTCAATCTCCATCAACATCTTCACCAACACCATCTCATCTCAAATCCTAGTTCATCTCTTGCATCTAATCTTTGTATCCAAACCTCAGATTGGTACCTGTGGGTTGCTAGTAGTGTTGATTACTCCTTGTAATTGATGCTAGTTGGTTTACTTGGTGGAAGATCATATGTTCAGATCCATTATGCATATTAATACCCCTCTAATTATGAACATGAATATGCTTTGTGAGTAGTTACGTTTGTTCCTTAGGACATGGGAGAAGTCTTGCTATTAGTAGTCATGTGAATTTGGTATTCGTTCGATATTTTGATGAGATGTATGTTGTCATCCCTCTAGTGGTGTCATGTGAACGTCGACTACATGACACTTCACCATTGTTTGGGCCTAGAGAGAGACATTGGGAAGTAATAAGTAGATGATGGGTTGCTAGAGTGACAAAAGCTTAAACCCTAGTTTATGCGTTGCTTTGTAAGGGGCTGATTTGGATCCATATGTCTGATGCTATGGTTAGGTTTACCTTAATACTTCGGTTGTAGTTGCGGATGCTTGCAATAGGGGTTAATCATAAGTGGGATGCTTGTACAAGTAAGGTCAGTACCCAAGCACAGGTCCACCCACATATCAAATTATCAAAGTACTAAACGCGAATCATATGAACGTGATGAAAACTAGCTTGACGATAATTCCTATGTGTCCTCGGGAGCGCTTTAATTTATATAAGAGTCTGTCTAGGCTTGTCCTTTGCTACAAAAAGGATTGGGCCATCTTTTTGCACCTTATCTACTTTCATTACTTGTTACTCGTTACAAATTACCTTATCACAAAACTATCTGTTACCGATAATTTCAGTGCTTGCAGAGAATACCTTACTGAAAACTGCTTATCATTTCCTTCTGCTCCTCATTGGGTTCGACACTCTTACTTATCAAAAGGACTACGATAGATGCATCTGGTTCATCATGATCGTAATTATATATATAATTCTTGGCCTCGCGAAGGAGAAAGCATCGCCCAAGCTTGGGGGAGGCTTAAGTCAATGTTATATTCATGCCCCAATCATGAGCTCTCAAAAGAAATGATTATTCAAAAAATTTATGCTCGGCTTTCTCTCAGTAATCGCTCCATGCTCGATACTTCTTGTATTGGATCTTTTATGATGAAGACTTTGAATTCAAATCGGATTTATTGGAAAGAATTAAGCGCAACTCTGAAGATTGGGACCTCGACGAAGGTAAGGAGTTAGGTATAACACATAAGTTTGATTGTGTTAAATCTTTTATGGATACCGATGCTTTCCGTGAATTTAGCACTAAATATGGACTTGACTCTGAGATAGTAGCTTCTTTCTGTGAATCCTTTGCTACTTATATTGATCTCCCTAAGGAGAAGTGGTTTAAATATAATCCTCCCATTGAAGTAAAAGTAGTTGCACCTATTAAAGTTGAAGAAAATACTATCACGTATAATGATCTTGTTGTTCCTACTGCTTATATTGAGAAACCACCTTTCCCTGTTAGAATAAAGGATCATGCTAAAGCTTCAACTGTGGTTAACAAAAGTAATATTAAGACACCTAAACCCCCTGAGCAAATTAAAGTTGAACCTTGTGTTGCTATGATTAAAGATCTCTTTGCCGATAATATTGATGGGCATGTTATTTACTTCTGCAATGAATCTGCTAGAATTGCAAGACCTGATACTAAAAATAAACATAGACCTGTTGTAGGCATGCCTGTTATTTCTGTTAAAATAGGAGATCATTGATATCATGGCTTATGTGATATGTGTGCTAGTGCAAGTGCAAGTGCAATACCTCATTCCTTATACAAAGAAATTATGCATGATATTGCACCTGCCGAGATAGAAGAGACAGATGTTACAATTAAGCTTGCCAATAGAGATACTATTTCACCAGTTGTTATTGTTAGAGATGTTGAAGTCTTGTGTGGGAAAGTTAAATATCCTGCTGATTTTCTTGTTCTTGGTTCCCCACAAGATGACTTTTGTCCCATTATATTTGGTAGACCCTTCTTGAATACTGTTAATGCTAAGATAGACTGCAATAAGGATATTGTTTCTGTTGGTTTAGGGGATATGTCTCATGAGTTTAATTTTGCTAAATTTCATAGACTACCCCATGATAAAGAATTGCCTAGTAAAGATGAAATTATTGGTCTTGCTTCTATTGTCGTGCCTCCCAGTGATCCTTTAGAACAATATTTGCTAGACCATGAAAATGATGTTTATGAATGAAAGAAGGGAAATAGATGAAGTATTCTTTAAACAGGGACCTATCTTGAAACACAACTTGCTTGTTGAAACTCTACGGGATCCTCCTCCACCCAAGGGTGATCCCATGTTTGAGCTTAAACCTTTACCTGATACTCTCAAATATGCTTATCTTGATGAGAAAGATATATATCCTATTATTATTAGTGCTAACCTTTTAACGCATGAGGAAAAGAAATTATTGAAAACTCTAAAGAAGCACCGTGTTGCTATTGGATATACTCTTGATGATCTTAAGGGCATTAGTCCCACTTTATGCTAGCACAAAATAAAATTGGATAGGGATGCTAAACAGGTTGTTGATCACCAACGACGGTTAAATCCTAAGATGAAAGAAGTGGTAAGAAAACAAATACTAAAGCTTCTGGAGGCAGGTATAATTTATCCCGTTGTTGATAGTCAGTGGGTAAGTCATGTCCATTGTGTCCCAAAGAAGGGAGGTATTAGTGTTGTTCCTAATGACAAAGATGAATTGATCCCACAAAGAATTGTTACAGGTTATAGAATGGTAATTGATTTCCACAAATTAAATAAAGCTACTAAAAAGGATTATTACCCTTTACCTTTTATTGATAAAATGCTAGAAAGATTATCCAAACATACACATTTTTGCTTTCTAGATGGTTATTCTGGTTTCTCTCAAATACCTGTGTCAAAAGAGGATCAAGAAAAGACAACTTTTACTTGCCCTTTCGGTACCTTTGCTTATAGATGTATGCCTTTTGGTTTATGCAATGAACCTGCTACTTTTCAAAGATGTATGTCTGCTATATTCTCTGACTTTTGTGAAAAGATTATTGAGGTATTCATGGATGATTTCTCCGTTTTCAGAACTTCTTTTCATGATTGCTTAAGCAACCTTGATCGAGTTTTGTAGAGATGTGAAGAAACTAATCTTGTCTTGAATTGGGAGAAATGTCACTTCATGGTTAATGAAGGTATTGTCTTGGGACATAAAATTTCTGAAAGAGGTATTGAAGTTGATAAAGCTAAAGTTGATGCTATTGAAAAGATGCCGTGTCCTAAGTACATTAAAGGTATAAGAAGTTTCCTTGGTCATGTCGGTTTTTATAGGAGGTTCATTAAGGACTTCTCTAAAATTTCTCAGCCTCTGACTAATCTCTTACAAAAAGATGTTCCTTTTGTCTTTGATGATGATTGTGTAGAAGCATTTGAAATACTTAAGAAAGCTTTGGTTTCTGCACCTATTGTTCAACCTCCTGATTGGAATTTACCATTTGAAATTAAGTGTGATGCTAGTGATTATGCTGTAGGGGCTG
>NW_024111243.1:0-11944 GCF_003073215.2 Triticum urartu
ACACGCCCCGGAGTCTCAGGAGCGCCGGCCTCAGGCCCTGGGGCTCCCGCCCACGCCTAGTGGTAGCACTTAGCTCCACACTGGTGAGAAGACGCCGAAGACTAGACTAGATGCCGGACGCGGCTTTTTTGCTTTTCTTCTGCCTTTTTGCTTTTTTGCTTCTTCCTTGTCGGCAAGTTTCTTTGGTTTGGATTTAAGTTGGATTTGAGTTCGAAGCTTGCGTGCATTCGGGGAGGGGGTGTTTAGTCTTGTTTAGTCTCGTTCGAGCAATCTCTTGCGTTCTAGTTTTGGATTTACGCCCCAAGCTAGCGTCAGCTGCTCCCCTCACGAACCCCTCGTGAGCCGGGCCGGGCCAGGCACGCCTACAGCCAGGACCACTGTCTCCGCACCCTCTCCGGAGGTCCTCATCACAGGATCAGTAGGTTAATCGAGGGACGCCGAAGGCGTAGCATCCCCCCGCAGGCCCGCTCAGGGCACGCCAGGGCCGGAAGGTAAACGAATCAACCGAACCATCACCGGGCTAGCGACTAAACTCATGCATAACGTTGTGCTCACCAGAGTACAGATTACAAATCTTTACATGAGGGGCCTCCCCTCCCAAAATGCTCTTATATTCTTCAGGGCCAAGCCCGAGTCTTCTTCATGCAGGATAAATTGCGGAGACATGTGGTCACTCGGACATATCACTCACCACGTCTTCTGGGGCGCCCTCGGAAGCGTCACTGGCGTCGTCGACATTGTCACCACGGACGCCAGCATCCCCATCATCGCCAGGATCGTCCACAACGTCGCCTTCATTGGCGCCCACGACCACGCCGTCGTCATCAGACGCGAAGGCCCTGACGAGGGCGTCCACGTTGTCCTCCACCCACCGCGCCAGGTCACCTCGGACGGCAATGGGCACGGGTGCGATGGCAGCGTCGAAGTCGAAGTGGGGGTCCCTGTCCTGCAGATAGCTGAAGACACGGGAGAAGGCACGTCCAAGCAAGGCTCGGCTCCTCTCTTCGACAAGCCAGCGGGACCTCTCGTACCGGTTCTCCAGAAGCGTCACCACATCAGTGAAAAATTGGAGGTTGCCGGTGTAGTTGACCTCGTGCGGCTCCCTAGCATCAGCCTCGCAGACATAGCCCAAAGCTGTGTTGGCCCTCTCTCGGAGCGCTTGAAGCATGTGGGCATGCACATGCTCCAGAACCCGCTGCCGGCGGAGCTCGTCCTCACTTGGCTGCGCGACGGCCTTGGCGTCATCGACCCTCTATTGAAGAAGAAGCCGCTCGGCCCGGGAAGAGGACAGCTCCGCCGCGCCACGCCAAGGGCGGCCGTGGAGGAGTCCGCACGCCGCGTTGCCTCAGTCAGTTTGGCCCTGAGGGCTGTGGTCCTGCCCTCGGCCTCGGCCTTGATCAGCCCCAACCTCGTCCTGTGTTCGCGCTCGAGGGCCGAGCAAGCTTCCGCCACGCGGCAATCAACTTCTTCCTGGGCTCGGGCTTCGCGCGCGGCAACGTCATCCTCCGCCTGGGCCACCAGGCGCTCCCTCGTCTCCAACCGCTCAAGGTCAAGGTTGCGCACGGCGGCCTCCAGCGTCAACGCCTCCTCGCGCTTTAGAAGCTCCACCCGGTCGACAAAGGCCACCCCCATCGACTCAAGGGCCGCCTGGTGCAATTCCACTTGCTGCTCCAGGGAGTTGCTCCAGGCTTGGAGCTCTCGTGTGCACTCCTCTGCATCCTTGCGCCACCGGTCTGCCTCCCGAGCCTCCTCAACGGCTAGGGAGCAGGCCTCCCGCGAAGCTGCCAGCGACGCCTCAGCCTTCTCATTGTCAAGATCACGCTGATGACATGCGAGGGCTACGGCAACCTTTAGTTTGTAGTTCTCCTCAGCAAGGCACAAACCTTCGGCCTCGAGGCACGCATCCTCGTCAGCAAGCTCTGCCCCGATCTAGCTCACCGCATCCGCCGCCCCTGGAGGAACTCTTTACAAAGGGCACGACGTTCCCGAGCACGCCTGAGCACCTCTTCCACATCACCCTCTTCCGCTGGAGCATGCAGAGAGCCCCGGGGTGGTAAGCCCCCTCTAGGCGAGGGGCAGGGGGCCGGCGCCCCCCCCCGTGCCCGCGGGAGGCCCCCCTGGCGTCGGCCCACCCACGGAGGAGGAGCCAAAGACAGACTTCAGCCATTCGCCATGTATAATCAGAGGAGGAACGCGGGGCAAGCCGGATGTGCCCAGGAGGACTCATGAAGACAGGACAGCGGGCGCACAGGCCCAAGGTGCCCTATCAAACGGACCACTCCACCAACTGGTCTGGCAGCAGGGGTGCCGCTCAAGCTCGGCGAGCCCAGGGCCAGCGGAGAAGGCGAAGCTAGGGGGATGGCTCCCGGGCTGGCTCGGCGGGCTTCGCAGGGCAGGGCCTGAAAGGGCCACAATCAGTCTCAGAGATAGCAAAGTAAACGAGCAAGGAAAGAAGAAGACTTACTCGTCCATGGCAAAGTACTTCCTGCACTTCAACAAGTGGCAAGGGCGGTCGTTGCCACCCAAGGCCTCCTTCCTCTTGCGGACGGCCTCGAAGTCTACACAAAACCGACCTAAGCGCCCAACGCAGGGGTCGGCCCATGGTGCAGAAGAAGCATCAAGATGATCAGCACTGGGGGAGTCAGCCTGGGGGGCGCCGTCAGGCGTCGCCTCGTGAGGAACGGCTGGGGGCTCGGAAGCCCCGGCCTCAGGAACCATAGGTCGAGACTCCGCATCTGTCGCCGCTCCAGGGCGGGCCTCGGGAGACGCCGCCTTCGAGGCTTCTCGCAGCATCGGCACCTCGACATCGGGTGCCTCAACCCTCGCCGGTTCTCGTCTCCCCGCCCTGTCGCCCGAGGAAGGACCGCTGTGGGCGGCAGGGGAAGCAACCACGGCGGCTGGGTTCTCGCTGGGCCCCATGAAGCTGATGACCCACAAGTATAGGGGATCTATTGTAGTCCTTTCGATAAGTAAGAGTGTCAAACCGAACGAGGAGCAGAAGGAAATAATAAGCGGTTTTCAGCAAGGTATTCTCTGCAAGTACTGAAATAAGTGGTAACAGATAGTTTTGTGATAGGATAAATTGTAACGAGCAACAAGTAACAAAAGTAAATAAAGTGAAGCAAGGTGGCCCAATCCTTTTTGTGCAAAGGACAAGCCGGAACAAACTCTTATAATAGGAAAAGCGCTCCCGAGGACACATGGGAATATCGTCAAGCTAGTTTTCATCACGTTCATATGATTCGCGTTCGATACTTTGATAATTTGATATGTGGGTGGACCAGTGCTTGGGTGCTGTTCTTACTTGAACAAGCATCCCATTTATGATTAACCTCTATTGCAAGAATCCGCAACTACAACAAAAGTATTAACATAAACCTAACCATATCATGAAACATATGGATCCAAATCAGCCCCTTACGAAGCAACGCATAAACTAGGGTTTAAGCTTCTGTCACTCTAGCAACCCATCATCGGCCTCGGGAGACGCCACCTTCAAGGCTTCACGTGGCGCCACCACCTCGACATCAGCCACCTCAGCTCCCGTGGGCTCTCTTCCCGCTCTGTCGCCTGGGGAGGGACCGTTGTGGGCGGCGGGGGGAGCAACCACGACAACTGGGTTCTCGCGTGGCCCCGTGAGGCCAGCCGGACGCAGCCCCCACTCATCGAAGCTGGGCATCTGCTTCATGAAATCGGTCCTGCCGGAACAAAGGTACAGAAGGACGCCACCGCTCCATAGGCTGCCTGGGGAAGGATCACTAGTCAAGAACCGAAGCACCGTCCGCAGCACTTCGGGCGCCAAATCCTCCTCCTGAAGCCGCATGCGGTCTCTGTGCCCCGCAAAGTCCCACATCTGGCGATAGTGGCACTGGAGAGGAGCAATGTTACACAGAAGGAACTCCCTCACCACCTTGGGCGCTGTCACATTGTGCGCCCTCAAACTTTCGAAGCGGCGCCAGACGAAAGCGAGCTGGGGGCTCGCGAGCGGAGCCTGGGTTGGGAACAGCAGGCAAGGTCGGGTGCGAGAGCAAGGGGCTGGGCACCCCGCCACCCCGTAACGCCCACCACTCTCTGAACCTGGCCTGAGAAGGCGGAAGGCCAAAGTCAATCCCTGAAGCAGCCGTCTCGGGCACGGCGAAGAAGCTTACACACCCCAAGCACTGAGTGGGATCGCTCAGGCGCAAAGAGAAGAAGTGGCGCAGCAGGGCCACAGAAGGAGGGATGCCTATCATCGCCTCGCACACGAAAGCAAAGACGGCCAAGAGGGTAATGGACTCCAGCCCAAGGTGCATCATGTGGATCTGATAATGGGAGAGCACAACATTGAAGAAAGCAGAAAAGGGGGGAACCAGACCCGCCCATAGGGCGTCGGCGAAGAATCGGACCTCCGTGACGGTCCTAGCAAGAAAGGCGCGGGATGCGTGCCAAACTGCGGTCCGGCCGCACTCGTTGAAGATGGAAGCGAGGGTGGAGTGGACCTTGTCCAAGGCTTCCGGGTTGAGTATGATTGACCGATCGACGGCGGGGGCCACCGCTGGAAGTGTGCAGGACGAAGGCGCGGGCTTCTTCCCCCTTCCCTTCTTTGTCGGCGCCATGGCGTTGGGGAAGGGGAAGAGCTCAAGCCGGATTGGCGGAAGAGGTTGGAGCTCGGACAAGAGGAAAGGTAGGAGGCGAGCGGGCAGCCAAAGGAGGAACAACTGTGTGCGTGTGCAACTACGGGTCCGCCTAGTCGAGCGCATAGCAAGGCGTCGTGGGAAGTGCAGACGCCCACGCCCAATCAACCGCCACGCGGCGCCCGAGGCCACAGGCTGTTAGGGCCCGCGGCGCTTCGCGCTTGCCCCTTTTCTTCTCTGCTAAGCCAAGCCCGGGCGCGCCTTGGGCCCGGGGGCTACTGTCGGCGTTCTGGGAATGGGGGTCCCCAGACTTGCCTGCCTGCGGCCTGCGGCGTGGCTCATACGGGGGCCCAGCACGGCCCATCTTCATCAGCTCAAGCTCAAGACCCTCGCGAGGGGCCAAGCCTCGCGGGGCGAACGACAGGAAGCTTCCTCAGAGGCAGCCTCATCAAGCAGGCTCGTGAGGAGGCGGAGACATCAAGGCAGGGGTACCTCGTGAGGAACCCGTGACCCAAGCCATGAAGATCGAGACCAGGCGGGCGCCGGCCTACGCAGTGTCCTTGTTTCCCCTTTGGTGCAAAGGGGGCAAGCACAGGTCAAGGCATCAGGCAAAGGTTGCCATTTCGGTGCGACGAGACCAAGACCAGCCGGACGGCAGGACGGAGGTCACCGTGGAGCCCAAGACGGCGTCATCGCCAGTGCTTTTGGCAGCCGAAGACCACCTTTGGTCAGGATAACTTGTACTAGATGTTCCCCTTTGAAATGGCCAATTGTTGGCGCCCTTCCCGCTCATTATTTGGGGAGAGGCCCAGGGCCTCTATAAATAGAGCTAGCCACCACAGAAGGAGGGGACGGCTGGAAATCTGGTAGAACCATAGCAGAGAGAGAGAGAGGCGACCGAACTCACCCTAGCAGTTCATCGCACCAGCTCAAGAACACCTCTCGCAAGGCTGTTCTTCCCTTGTACTGTCCAGCATCAGCGCTAGAGGCAATCCACCACACCACACACTGGAGTAGGGTATTACACTGCAATGGTGGCCCGAACCAGTATAAACATCGTGTCCCTTGGTGTTGTTCATCATTTTCATCTTAGTTCGCACGAGAGGATCGGACGTAGATCGGTAGGGGAGAGATCTCCGCGCGCACCCCAGTGTTCGAACCTCAAGGGTCTGCCGGAACCCGAAACCCGACATAATTCAAATTTGAACTACATGCACATGCTCCAGTGCATATAAATTGGTTGAAATCAAATTTGTGTCCTTGGATGCATGCTTAGGTCCCATGCAAGAAATGGGAATGAATTTCAAACACCAGGGCACCGTTGATTGCCGGCAAAACATTAAGATGCCTCGTTTTTAAATTCTAGTAAATCTAAAACTCGTTTGAAATTCATGAAACTTGGCATGCTTTCGTGGAGCGGCATCAACATGTCGTGGTAAAAAATTTGTCCCGTTTGGAGCAGGTTTGGGTATATGCTTCTCACAAACCAGAGCTTCTCACAACAAGCATCATGGTTTCGGTAGGGAACGTCCCACCTTTGGGGACGAAATGATATCCACTGTCTCTTATTGCTTCCAAAAAATTTCTTGTGTCAACATAGAACAACAGGAGTGTTGTGTCAATTTTTGTGATTTTTCAGGGTTCTTTTGGACATTTTTATGCATTAACTGAGTTTTCAATGCATTTATGTGCATAATTCAAATTTGAACTACATGCACATGCTCCAGTGCATATAAATTGGTTGAAAAAACAAGTATGTGTCCTTGGGTGCATGCTTAGGTCCCATGCAAGAAATGGGAATGAATTTCAAACACCAGGGCACCGTTGATTGCCGGCAAAACATTGAGATGCCTGGTTTTTAAATTCTAGTAAATCCAAAACTCATCTGAAACTCATGAAACTTGGCATACTATCATGGAATGGCACCCGACATGATGTGGTATTTTCCATGTCCATTTTGAGAGAAGGGGCACTCGAATAATGACAGGCAACAAAGGAATTTTGAAAAAATAGCTGCCACTTTAATATCTCAAAGGTTTGTATAATTCAAACCATGTGCGTTCTGTTAACCATTCACGTGATGCCACATGTCTTGGTTTTAATGGTTGTAGGAGGTGTCATGCGGACAGCTGCTTGACCTTGACTGAACGGGATGTGTGCGAGCGCAGTCCGGTGCGTGGGCTGACCGACAGGTGTGCAAGCTGTCCTCCAATGTGCAGGCTCACCGGGAAGCGTGCGAGTTGTACGCTACGCAGGCTCACTGGGAAGCGAGCCCTTTGACTTCCATGGCTGCCCGCCTTCCTCTCCATTAATGGCGCCCGACCTGCTATTTAATATGGGCGGCCTTAATGTTCACCTTCCATTCCCCTCCCCCCCCACGCAGACCTCCTCCAACTCCATGGCGCAAAATGATCGTCTGCCACTAGTCTTCAAGTTTGGTGAAGTCGACTCCGAGCCGGAGGAGATAGAAAATAAGGGTGAATGGGGCCTCATGGACATGGCCCAGAACGAGCTGGCCGCGGCGGTTGCTGCTTCCGCTCCCGTCCTAGCTCTCATCCCCGCGCCCGCACCAGTGACCATCCCCGTAGCATTGACGGGCTAGTCGTCGAGCACTATCGCAGAGCTGGAAGCCACGGGCGCCAGCGAGGTCTCCGCGGACCCGCGCAAGCTCGTGTACATGCCAGCGCCAGCGCGGCATGGGACGCTACCATCGACCGCTATCTCTCAGTGGCGCCAGTTGTCATCCTCCCGCGCCCCACCGGTCGATCGCGCGACAACATGATGTTTGATTTACAAGTGAAGAACATTTTGTGCTGCCTTGAAGACTTCAACAACGGTGTCCCGGAGGACGACAACGACAACGATGGCGCGGCACGCCGCCTCTAACGCCACCAGAAATAGCTTTTTTGGGGGTTTAATACTGTATCTTGAATTCTTGATCATATGAATATAAATTGGTATTTTTATTTTTGTGCCCCTGGTTCCTTAGCTCTACTCATTCATCCCCACTCTGTTAACTTTTGCTCACTTTTCCATACTCCCTTGCCCGAAACCCTCAGAATAGGTTATAACAGACGTTGTCGTCGGGTCAATGGCTTTGACCGTTAGCTGGCGAGTGGGGCTGCGTATACATGGGCGCATGAAAGACCGCGGTCGTGGGGTAGCACGTGTCCATGGACATGCCCGAAACGTACCATCATATAAAGAGGGCAACCACCTCCATCGCCCCTACCATTTCCCCCCAAATCCCCTCCCTGCCGCATCATCTTCCTCTCCCCCACCGGCATCGTCTCACTCTCCTCCATTGCCTCCACCGAACCGTCTCGCTCTCCCCCACCGCATCCTTTTCCTCACCTTCATCTCCTCCATCAGTCAGATGGACGACGCTCGTGGCGACGCCGGTGTAGCGGCCGGAGATGTGGTGGAGCTGCAAGGTCAGGGCGCGGTGACCGCGGATGTCGGCGGCGTTCACGGTGGTGCGGGGAAACTCGCAACCGCTGCGGATGTGGCGGGCTCCTCCTCATCGCTGCAGAAGGTGACGGCGTTGAGCAGCACAGTCCAGCCCGATGACCCCATTGCGCCGCCTGCCATGGAGGAGCAGGTATTTGCACTTGCTTAGCTTGTAGAGTTAGTTGCTCCCTAGTTGCATTGGTTACATTGTGATTCATACGGTAGTTCAGATGGTTAGAGTAGTTGGTTTGATGGATGGGCCAGGGTGTTTTGTATGGGTTGGGGGGATGGGGGTTTTTGGACAAGAGTTTGTTGGATAAATTCGTTGCAAAATGCTAGCTAATGTTGTGAACTATGATTTTAGGCGCTGCAATGATTGGGGTTTTTAGATTTGTTTTTAGATTTGGATAAATTTGTTGCAAAAATGCTAGGTGTTGTGAACAGATTGGTTTTTTTAATGCTATGATGCTTATTAGATTTGTTTTAGTGCTCACAGATTGGGGTTTTTAATGCTCTCAGATTCGTTGCCTTAGATTGGGTCCCTATTGGATTTGTTTTTTAATGCTACTCAGATTGGGGTTTTGAATGTCATATGCCCAAATGGAATCCAATGATTAAGAAGTTATTTGATTCATTAGTATATAAATGTTTCCACAATATGTAGTTATATTAGCCATGTTCTTCAATGTGTGTGCATGACCAATGATCAGTGTGTTATTTGAATGTCATATTGGGGTTTTTGATCAATTTGTGTACAAATCTAATACATTGATATACTAGTGATGGATGTGGTTTTTGAATGCATAGAGCTAAGGGGCACAGAAATAAAAAAACCCTACTTCTAAAACATTTCTGATATTGGGAGTGTATTAGCCCTATGATCAATGTGTCATGTGTGCATATCTAAATTTTCAATTGGCTACTAGAGATGGATGTAATTGTATATTCAGGAGGATGATGGTTGGGGGAGAAAGAGGAAGCTGGACGACTAAGACCCGTACGAGGGGGCGTTTAGTGATGATTCTGAATATGAGGTAAGCCTATCCCTTGTTCATTTAGTTGCTTTGACATGGTGTATATGAATCTATAATGTATTAAAGCAATTCATTCATGTGTGTAGTATGATTCTGGAGATGATGTGTACAGGGGCAACGTCGCGTCCTTCACAGTCAAGGAGGTGGAGAAGATCAAGGCCAAGGGAGTTGCTTCCTTCTACAACCGCAAGTTTAATAAGTGGCATTGCCCCTACTGCACCACCGGGCCAAATCCAAGGGATGGCCGCTTCGATCACCTTTTGTCTCATGCAGAGGATGTGGCGGTTCGCAGGAAGGACTACATGATCAGGGGGCAGCATGCCGCCCTCGCGAAGGCCCAGACTCTGGCGTGATGTGATTGATGATGTGATGTTGTGAACTGAATCATTAAGTTTATCTGTTGGGTTACTTTTGGTTTGTTGAACTGAATCTCGTTGGTTATGGTTTGTTGAACTGAATCTCTCGTTGGTTATGATAGTAATCTTGTTGCTATCTATATTTTTCTATCCTTAAATTTGCCTGTGGTATATTTGTCTGTCCTAAATCTATGGTTAGTTATGTTTAGATGTTGTGAACTATGATCTTAGGTGTTGCAATGTTCACACATGTTGTGTAGGAAATCAAATGCATACTCCAAATGAGATCATGTAAACCTTGGCAAACCTGGACAGTACAAATTCAAGAAAATGCAAAACAAGTAAAACCTTGGCAAACTATCTATGTTTGTGTAGGAGATCATGTGTGCAAAATTTGATGTGATTTAGAGGAGGTCAAATAAATTTGAATTTGAGAAAATGTTCTCCAAATGAGCTCCTAGGCTAGGGTAAACATCCCATTTGTAATCAAGTTTTTTTGAACCTACTCTAAATGAGCCAAATGTTTTTTTATTAACACATATTCACTTTCCATAGTGTAGATTTGAAGTCTCACTATTTTTTGAATTAATATTCATATTTTTAAATTTTCTTTTGAAAACATATGCTTTAATATAAAAACTATTAAAACCACGTTTTGAAATATGAAAATGGAAAACTAACTTCAGATCCTTCTTATTCATTTTAAAATAAAGCTTTGGTGATTTTTTTGAGTTTTTTTTAAAATTCAAAAACAGAAGCTAAGACCACGTCCTCTCCTTGAACTCTATGAAATCATGTACATGATAGCTCATATGTGTGAAGGTTTTCTCATGAAAATGACCATAGACCAAGTTTATGATTTTTGGTTGGTAACATGTCACATAAGACAACATTGTGTGCAGGTTTTATATTTTTTTGATTTTTTAAAACTAATGGTGCTCATTTGGCCTCCATCTTGCCAGCTAGGGTTTTTTCATGAAAATGACCACATACCAAGTTTAGTATTTTTCCTCATTAGTTTGTCTTATAAAACGACGAACGACGAAGGTTTCATATTTATTTTGATTTTTTAAATTACTTATGCTCAGTCAAAGCCTTTGAAACCCCGTTGACCAGCTCAAAACCCCTCTAAACCCCACGGGGTTTCGCCTAACCCTAGCTCCCAACGTCAGTCGTCCGATCATACCCTCGCGCCAAGCGACAACCCTCAGATCTGGTCTTCTAGAAGGAATTAGGTGGGTTGGCTACGTGCAGGCTCCGCGCTGTTGAATCACAAGGACGGCTCCGCATCATTGGATCGTGGGGCGATCTGTGAGAGGCGATCCTATTGGTTCTGTATTTGCATCATTTGCTCTGTTTTTTGTGAACGTGATGGCTCTGTATTTTTGCATCGTTTGCTCTGTTTTTTGTGAACGTGCGGGCTTTGTATTTTTGCATCGTTTGAAATCAATTGACATTGTGTAGCAAATGACCAAATTTTTAAGGGCCAAATTTATTTTTATCATGCAAAATTGCCACAAACTATTCAAAAATTGTCTCTTTTTGTTCATATAATATATATGACCATGGATTCCCACGCGTGCAAATAGCTTATTTTTCTTCTTCTTTTTCAAACCACTGTTTCCCACGCGTGTACACTCCCGATGCTGTGGTGGGTTTGAGAACGGGTTACTTCACATTTGACCCCGTTATTTCCACGGCCAAATAACGCGTAGCACTACGGCTATTTAAGCCACCCTCTACCTATGCCATCCCTCATCAATCTCCCATCCTCTCTGCCATCTGCCCTTCTTGCTCTTCAACCACTTCTCTTTCTTCTAGCACATTCTCAGCCATGCAGTACACCGGACCAACCTACCACTTCCCACCCACCGTGCCGGAGAGGCTCTACCCTCCTGGCGTGTATGTTGAGCGCACACTACGTGTGTGAGCAATATCGAGGTGGAGGACTGCAAGGAACTTCACCGAGTTCTTCCTCGCGTCTGGCTACCACCACCTCCCGCGGGGATCTCCAAGGATGTTCCGTGTTAAGGAGGTCATCCAAAACGGAGTGGTGGTTGCTCTCTATGCCCACTTCACCAACACATTCGATGCCTTCTACCTCCTCGGCCAGGTGTTTTGGTGTGGCTGCGAGTTCATCGCTTTCACCACACACAACATGTTCACAGAATACACCAACATCTTCCCCACTGCGTCCCGCATGCACACTCTTCCGTACCCCATCGACAACGCCCCAGAGGAGCAGTGAAGGGCGCCCGGAGGAGGAACGAGGTGGAGAAGGCGGCATCTAGGGTTCTAAACCCTCTATTGCTACCTCTTGAGCACTGCGTTGGATTTCCCCAAAGAGGAGAGGATGATGCAGCAAAGTAGCGTAAGTATTTCCCACAGCTTTTGAGAACCAAGGTATCAATCCAATAGGAGGCTACGCGCGAGTCCCTCGTACCTACACAAAAGCAATAGCTCAACGCAACCAACGCGCTTAGGGGTTGTC
>NW_024111244.1:0-14146 GCF_003073215.2 Triticum urartu
CGGCCTATCTGGGCCGGGTTAACTTCGTCAGTAGTTAAGTATGTTAAAGCCCAAGAAGACAGAGGAGGGCTCAAGGCCCATGGTCGGCTCAAGGCCTGCAGCCGTAAACTGGCGGTAGTAGTTAACCTGTATTGTAAGTTAGGAATAAGAGGAGACCAAACCGGACACATCTATGAGCCGGTATTGGGACTCCGTAAGCCGACGAGAGTCACCCGTGTATATAAGGGGACGACCCGGCGGCGGTTCAAGGACAACAGACAACAACTCGAGACATAGGTGAAACTTGTTTGCTCCCTAGTCATCGAAACCCCATCAATTCCATCACAACTAGACGTAGGCTTTACCTTCATCGAAGGGGCCGAACTAGTATAAAACTCTCTTGCGTCCTTGTGTCCGCTTTAACCCCTTCAAGCTAACCCGTCGCGATGGCTCCACGACTAAGTCCTTTCTCTAGGACATCTGCCGTGACAAAACCACGACAAGGAGTCTGTCACAGCCAACACTAAACAAATGCAGAAACGTGCAAATGAGAAGGCTGCATATTCTGTGAAGGGGTGTCAGGAGCTGGCATTTGAGTGTGGCGTTGAGCAAACAGTTGACTTTGGCTATGCTATGTCTAAGATGTTCGAAACAGAGTACCAAAGGGAGTTCTTTTGTGGCCTGTTAACTCCTGAGCTTAGGTTGGGTTACTTCAAGAAATGGCGCAGGGACAACAATTTGGAGTAGTTCTGAAGTGTGTGTTAAGATGTTGAATCTATTTAAATTGTTGTATGTTGAACCTATCATGTGTTTGTGAGGTGTTGAACTATTATCTGTGTTGAACCTATTTTGTTTTATCTGCGGGCTAAATTAATTTCATTTGCTTACATTCCTTCAGGTTTTATGATATGTGTTGACAACTTGATACATGTGTTGAAACAGGAAGAAGATCATGTCCCCATGACTGAGGAAGAAGAATATGATGGAGGTAGCACAAGTGAGGATGAGATCATATCCATGTGTCGCAACAATTTGGTGCAGTCCGAGAATTTAATCTTGAAGTAGGTTCCTGTCTTGGGTATGTACTCTGATAACTACTTTGTGAAACTACCTAGGAGGGTCAGTGGATATTCTAGTTTGGAGTGGGTGCAGGAGACACTAGCCCGAGATACCCAATGCTATAACATGTTTAGGGTTGAGAGACCTTTGTTTAACAGGCTACATAATACTTTGGTGCAATCATATGGATTGAAGTCCACTACAAAAATGACATCTGTAGAGGCTCTAGCTATGTTTTTATGGATTGTTGGATCACCACAGTCAGTTAGACAGGCTGAGAACCGTTTTAGGAGGTCCATGGAGACAGTAAGTAAGACATTTAACAGAGTTTTGACATGCCTCCTCAAGTTAGCACATGACATAATTGTACCCAAGGACCCAACATTTTCAGAGGTGCACCCAAACTTAGAAAATCCAGCATTCTGGCCACACTTCAATGACTGCATAGGAGCTATAGATGGGACACATGTGAATGTTGTGGTGGATAAGAGTAAGAGGGTTTCATACTTGAACAGGCACAATAAAACCAGTCAGAATGTGCTCGCTGTTTGTGATTTCGACATGAGATTTATATTTGTGATGTCGGGATGGCCTGGTTCAGCACATGACATGAGAGTTTTGAAAGATGCCAGAACTACTCATCATCAAAAATTTCCACATCCACCACCAGGTTTCCTACTTGAAATGTCTTGCAACATTTTTTTATCCAATTACATTTATTCATCTAAGTCTCATTGTGTGTCTTTCACAATATGCAGGGAAGTATTATGTGGTTGATGCGGGGTACCCAAACCGTCCGGGCTACCTTTCACCATACAGATGTACAAGGTACCATGTGCAACAATGGCAAAACGGCCCGCCGCCACAAGGTATGAAAGAAACCTTCAACCATGCACATGCCAAAGTTAGGAATGTTGTTGAGCGATCCTTTGGAGTGTTGAAGATGAAATTTAGGATTTTATCGAACATGCCAAAATTTCCAGAGGACAAGCAAACTAGAATTATTGTTGTTTGTATGGCTCTTCATAATTTCATTCGAAAGAGCAGAATTCCGGATAGGGAATTTGATGCCTGTGATGCGGATGAAAATTATAACCCAATGCCTAGTTCTTCTGCATCCGCATGGCCAGAAGACGAACCTCTTGTTGAAGATATCGACATGAATGCCTTCCGTGATGAGTTAGCTCATGCTTTGTTTTATGGAGTGTACTTTTTTTATGAAACTTGATTGATGACTTGTATGTTTAATTGGACATCTCATTTGTATGGAGAAAATAAAATTTATCATGTTTTGGACCCTTAATTTGTAAAGATCATTTGTTATGTCAATTGTGAGTGGGTGGAGGCCACATAAAAGTCGGCCACATCAAATCCCGCAGGAAATAGAGTTCAAAGTAGCCAAATGATTGAGATTGTCAATCTAACCCTACCATCCAAACACCTTTTTGGTTAAAGTTAGTTCTGGGATAGTTCTGGGTTAGAATCTAACTCTAACCTCTAACCGAGTTAGAGTATCCAAACAGGGCCATACTCTTGCCCGGTTGCCCTTGTGTGTTCCTGTTTGACTTGTGTGATATCATTATTTAGTTTGTGCAGCTGTGCTGGCGGATTTGCTTTGTCCACCGTGCTCGTCACGGCCCGGCGTCGTTGCATCCACCCTTGAACGGATGGGCGAGGCGTTGGCATCACGGCCCGGCACAGAGCTTCTATGGTGACTAGAGTCAGTTGCGGCCTTCGCCACCAAGGAGAGCCGCCGTGAGGTAAAGCTGCGGTAGGACCATGATGCCATAGATAGAGCTTCTGCTGTAGACCCCTCTGAAGTGGTCATCAAGACTACTACAGATCGCTCAGACTTCAATGAATCGTTGAGACTAGGAGCTTGTAAGTTGACATTGTAAAGTTATGATTAGACAATAAAGCACTCTTTTGTCGAATGGTTTGTATCTTGTTCTCAATGGATTATAAAATCACACGCCAGGTTGATATCCCAGGCTGGCATTTGCGGCAACCCGTCTGAATACAATGGTAATTCGCTGTAGTCAAATGGGGCTGCCACACCTGACTCACACACTCCTTATGAGCAGGTCCGACCAACACTGTGACCGTTTCAGGCCCTCACTATCCAACTTACTATAACAATGATATGACCATACCAATCAAATACTAATACTAAAGTCATTCCCCAAACTTGGCCATTACTAAATTAAAGTTGACACAATTCAAGTGGTTATAACTCAACTCATCGCGATCCAACTGGCCTTATAGAAAAGTCATCGAAATCCAATTGGCCATGCTCTTCGTCTTAAACTCTTACAAGCTACCCTTTTTAATTCTAGTGGCCTTATATTAAAGTTATGGTAATCCAAAATGGCCAAACACTTCATCTTGAACCAACACTAAATACTTTTCCCTGCTTTTTTTTAGAAAAGGAGGATGACCCTCGGCCTCTACATCTGGGCGATGCATACGGCCACTTTATTAATTATTCTCACAAGACCTTACAAAGTCATACAACAGTAAGACTAAAGCCGCCGTCTAAGCAACAAACTGTCGCTACACCTATCCTGTTGATGAAGGGGCGCAGATAGTCTGAGCCTAATACCAAACAGACATCGCAGCCAAGCCTAACATCTAAGACCTGAGACCCCAACCTAGATACTTGCCGGGTCTGAGACACACTGGTCTAGCGTGCTCTCAGAGGCCGCCGCCGCCAACTGCCACCGCTGCATCTTTAGAACTGTACTGATGCATCAACCTTGCCCGGTCGAGCTATCGTCGACGCCACCACGGCGCCCAATGGCACCTCCTCCCTGCGCGCAAACAGCTATACACGTCGCGGTCGCCACTGATACACCTCAGCGCCATGCTGCCACGTACCACCAGCCGACACAACTTGAAGCCCTTGGAGGATCTGTCATGCGTAGCACCTGCCGACCAGACATGACCAAGCACCTGTCGGTCAGGCATGACTTGACATCTCCACCGAAGCTCCGTACAAGACGAAGGCGCTCCACCTCCTGCCTCTGACTTCCAGCGCTGCTCTACAAAACGACGCTCCCAAAAGAGAAACGACACTGCAGTGCCGCCATCGTCCGGTCTGGAACACCAGATCCTAGGGTTTCCCCCGGAGCAATACGAGTGGGTCGACGGAAGTCACATGGCGATGCCTTCATCAAGGTAACGACGTGGAACGCCGCCATCGCCCGCCGTCGGCTCGGTTTTCACCGGCAACTACGTCTCTCCGACTCGCAGCTGGTGCTAGATGACGGATCCCGAGATCCGAGCACCCAACCTCAGGCCGACCACCTCTGACGGAAGAGATGACCACCACCGCCGGCTGCACCAGTCAGAACAGATCTGACCGGAGGTGCCGCCGACGAGACCATCATGCCCTCCACGCCGTCGTCGCCGATCTAAAGGCAGCATGCACGCCACCCCTACTACTCCCGTCATCCAAGCAAAAAGGCCACCTGGAAGGAGAGGAGAGAAAAATAAACGAAAGAATGAAGACGATGCAGGTGTGTTCAAGTGTATTGTGGAAGATATATGGATAGACGGGTAGAGGAGGAAGTGGTGGCGTATTTTTACATGCTAAAGGCTGGACTATAGTATACATTATTTTTTATCGCCATATCGCATGCTAGTTCATCGGGCTGCCATGTTTCACACTCCTCCGTCGTACTAGTACTCAAGTGGAAAACTAGAGTATGCTGCACGGTTCTTTGCTCCTACTTAGGTCATCGACCGCCCGAGTCGCCCTAGGGGAGGGCGACGCGGGGGTGTCAACGCTTTTCCCTGCTTTCTAAAATTATGTTATATCACTACCATGTTCTGTAACTCTTCCATATGTGAATTCTTGCTGTAGTTTTAATAATGATATAGTGACTTACTCCCGAACATGTCCTTGACTGTGGACATGTCTATTTAAATAGATTTTAAAACACTCTGCAGAGGTCGTACACTCTTTTAAAACACTCCATGGAGCTCTTTATTTTAAAACACTCTGCAGAGGCCGAACTCCATGTCTATTTAAATAGATTTTAAAACACTCTGCAGAGGTCGTATATGGGTGTGTTTTACGTGTATGTAAAGTCTGACGATGAAATACATTATGGTGAGAGCTACACAAAAAAGATAAATTTATGCATTTTTTATTGTGAAGAGTGCGTGTAGTGTTCACCATTTCAAAATAACGATTTTTTTTCCTTTTTTTGTGTAGCTCTTACCGTGATGTATATCATCTTCAAGTTTCACACACATGTATCACACATCCGTATGAACGCATATGATTTCTTTAGATTTATTTGAAACTTTAAAATGTGATTTTCAATTATTTTTTTGAAATAAAGAGCTCCATGGAGTTCGGCCTCCATTTAGCATTTTCGTACGGGTGTCACTGTTTTGGGTTAGTTGCGGCGGAGCTGTACTGGTTGGTCGCCGGCAGTGCATACCTGGCTGGCGGGTAGCCTTTCAGTGTACTTCAAAGTATCATCTATTTCTCTTGTGGACAGACACTTATGCGATTGCTGTAGCAGGTTCCTGTACCACGTGGATCGTTAGTATTTAGATCACTCTTCCCACCTAACATTGGGCATCATGCGATTGACGCCGTCCGGGATGCCGATCCACGTATAATTAATTTGGTTAGACTACTGGTAAAATATACCATTAACCTGACTGAATGCTATGAAAATTTAGCTACTCGAACTGTATTTCAAAGTTTTTAATGTCACACAGAGAATCAAACTCGAAAGCACATTGAACTTGAAAAGTTGAGGATGGAAAAATTATAAGAATGGAGAATTCATACGTACATTAGAACTTGCAGGGGACTCAAAGTTGTTGTGAACATGCGATTAGACGAATGTCTTAAAGCACATATCCGACAACCTGCTGAAACCTACAAAATCTAAAGTATAATACATCAGCGCCACAGAAAACAACCTACAATATCAGAAGTAGTATAAATCAGTGCAACAGAAGAGAAAAAAAAAACAAAGAACCTAATATGGGCGAAGGCATATCTAAAACTGTTATGCTCAAAATCTTGTAACCTAAACAATGCAAAACATGAATCAATCTCTAACATTGACACTGTTCTGAACTTATAATATAAACTATGGATAAATATACAATGAACACAACTGAAACTAATAAAAATTATCAAATCAAATTGTATTCTAAATTTTTCAGTGTCACATAGGGAATCAAATTGGAAACCATGTTACAAAGTAGAGTATGGAGAAATTGTAAGAGTAGAGAATGCATACATACATTAGAACTTACAGAATCAATAATTAGGGAGCAGTTCATTGACCAGCGTATGAAATTGCGTCAGAACATCCTATTCTTGACAGCTTGTTCCGCCGAGATTCCATATGCCTCTAGTGTATCAAGCATCTCCGTCCTGATCGCCAGAATTTTTGAGCACTCATCTCCCTATTATGGGAGTACTCATGATATGGAGATCCTAATGGTAATTGGGAGCATCGCACAGAATAGGCAGGGCGCAGAAGGAGTAATCTTATTGGACAATGAACTTGAACCCTAGGTGGCGGCGTGGCGCACCATCATGGGGAGAGAGAATGGCGGCACATGCCAGATGGGGAGAAGAGACGTATGGAATCAGAGATACATGAGACATTGATGTAGTTGGGAGAGAGATATGTGATTTTTTATTTCTCATTTTTTTGAGCGCATCTTTATTTCTCATTGAAGAGATATACGTGAGACGTGAGAGATTGAGTAAGGTCATGGGAGAGAGATACATGACGTGTGAAAGTTTTTCTTCTGTGAGTCAATCTACACCATAATAATCCAGTCCCACTAGATTAACAGCTTGTAAAATATAATTAACATGGTAATTTCTTGGGAGTCTCTAATTAGTATAGGTATAGATAGATTGGTTATCGCCAGTGATTAGTTGTTCAGAAACAATGTGTGATAGTATGTTGTCTGTGTGTGTCGAGCTCATAACCAAGATGGGATCAGCTCCCCAGACTCCCTTGAGGAATGTGATATGTGACTTGCTGCCTCATGTGGGACAACAATAATTTCGAGTTTTTATTACGACTAATCAAGAGCTTCGTTTTCACCGTCAACCTTGAGTATGTACTGTCTGAAGTGCCTATTTAGCAATACAACAATTTCTTTATGGCGGTGCAGGACATGAGCACGCCATATTTAAATAGCTGCGACCGGTGCAAATAGTTTTATCATTGCGATGCTGGTCAAAGAAGATCATTAGGTATGGGCGGAGTTGGCTGGTCACCGGCTGCAACGACCGTACTAGTTGAAATGGTAATAGCAGGCAGGTAGGATCTTACAACAAGTATTTATATGACGTGTCACTGAGTCACTTTATGCTGTATCATGTATTTATATCGAAATAAATAAATATTGTGACAGCAGTATTTTACTTCTGCGCATGCGCATCGTCACGTTTCGACTAAGCTGAAAAACAGACCGTCAATAGCATTTGCAGCGACTGAAAAACCCTTTGAGCCCTTGATTGTGCCATGCATTCCTAACATAAAAACTTTCAATAGAAATCTCTACTTGACATGAGGAATTGTACTTAGCCCCAGTTTTGGACAAGGCATATCTTCCTGTTCTTCAACAATTGTATCACATCTATTCCCTCCATCCCATAATATAAGATGTTATTACAGCCAATACATGAGTGTATATTGGCTATAATAATGTCTTATATTATGGGACGGAGGGAGTAGCACTTAACTACTAGTAAATGCTTATTCTGGTTGGTCTCCCAAACTTGCTTTTATGCATCATGCGATTGACACCAGGGCAGCGATCTACATGTCATTAGGACTCTGTCTCGAGGGTACCATTAGCATCCTCGATCAAGACTCGTTTTGCAGTGGTCCAACTTAATTAGCCACGTCAAGATAACCATATTCCACTGTTAGAAAGTACAAAAATGATGAATAAGCTCATGAAATGTCGACGCAGAACCAAAAGTGATTATCATAATCCATCGTAATAACCAACACAACTCAAGTACGATCAATCAGAAAGACAAGATATATCATTCACATTCACCGAGACGAAAACCTCTGTCATGCATGAAGCTCCGCCCCCCAATATAATACTAATACTACTTGTTATCGCTGACAATCCATTATTCAAAAACCATGTGTGCTAGTATGTTGTCTGCGCGTGTCGAGCTCATGACCAAGATGGGATCAGTTCCCCGGACTTACTTGAGGAAAGTTATATGCAGATTTCCGCCTCCTGTTGGACAATAGTAATTTCTATTTTTTATTATGACGAATCAGGAGCTCTGTTTCCATGGTCAACCTGGAATGTGTACTGCACGAGACATGCTATTTAGCAGTACAACAATAACATTATAGGAGTGGGGACACGAGTGTGCCATGTTTAAATAGCTGCGAGCGATGCAAACAGTTTTATCATGGCGATGCCGGTCCAGTGAAGATCATCTACCGGGCGGAATTGGCTAGTCGCGCGCCGCAAACAGCCATGCGCCTGTTCACAAAACCACATGTGCTATGCTGCCTTGTAGATGTATCTAGGTTTTTAGTGTGTAAAAAGAGTAGATAGAATGTGACCCGCTCGCATTTAAGCGGCTCGCCATCACCATTTAAACACTCCTTTTTCTTGAAACAAATAGTTATGTGACGTGCCAACCAGGAGCTTGGGTTTAATTCGACGGTCGGCCTCTATCATGTTCCTTTCGTTGATTTAGCAGCACAACAATTTTCTCATGTGAATAGAGGACAAGAGCGACGTCTGCCGTGTCCAGCTCCAACTCGCGGCCATGTAATTAATCCGTCCTGATTCTGACCACTTCCCCGCACCCACCGTAGGTCAGGGAGTGTTCTGATCACTCCTCCTCGCGTACGGTCAACAATCGGATCAGCCAACCCACCGGGGTTGTTCAGGGAGGAGGCATTGGCGGCCGGTGTGTTCATGCAGGCAGGGACGCATGTTTTGTTTTTCTGAGTTGGGCGGATGGACGTTCATTTCATGAGAGAGAGCTCACACTACTAGTACCACTGTTCAATTAAGAACGATGATTTTAATTTTTAGGGGAATTATTTTAGCATTACCTACAGACTGGTTCTTACCAAAATATGATGTGTGAATGTTTTCACTACAAACTTACACGTGGATAACACCCTTCCATATTTATTTCTTTTAAAACTGGAACCGACTCTTTTCTGTTTATGCTTCCTAATTTTTTTCCTTGAAATAAATTTCAATATTATACACTTGCAAGATGACACTTGTAGGTTGTAGTTGCATTTCACCAACCCAGCTAACCAATTTGCGCTAGTCCGACTTATTTGTTGAATGCAAATCCTCTGTGTGTTTTCTCACAAAAGAAAATCCATGGCATATCTTGAATTTATCTTTGAACTCCATCGTGAGCTTTGTTTCTACTGATATCACGCCTAGAAGGTCAAACTATTGATACATATAATTGTTTCTAGAATTTCTTGAGTGACAACCTCATTTCTGAGCAGATTGAGAAGCAGTCAATTGTCCTCATTTACTCCCTGCGTTCTATTTTACTCCGCATATAAGATTTGTGTCAAGTCGATCCTTGAAATAAATTTATACACTTCATGGAATTAGTTTTTGTCAGAAACTAATATCGGTTGAGTTAAGTTGAATAGCATTACATGTGTTGGCAAAAACCTTTGAGACAAAAAAAATTCACTAGTAATTTCGCCATCGGATTTTATAATTACATATATCTATCTAATATCTCAAAAAAAATCTATCTACCAAATAGCATCACATCTTAAAGTTTATATCATGAACATTGTAGCCACGCAAATGCAAACCCCAATATTTTTTCTTAATTGAAGAGTGATACAAGTAGATCACTTATTGTGTGCGATTTCTCGCATGAAATGAACGTCCATCCGTCCAACTCAGAAAAACAAAATGTGCGTCCCGCCTGCATACACCAACCACTAGTGCCGCCTCCCCGAACAACCCCGGTGGGCTGGCTGATCTGGTTGTGATCATACGCGGGGACGTTGGGTACGGGGGAGTGGTCATAATAAGGATGGATTTATTACATGGTAGCTGAATGCCGGATATATATGAGACATGATCGGCCAAGAATAGCAACAAAAGCTAGTGTATTTTTCTGAATGGACACAAATTAAAAGATACTTAATGGTGTCTTGAACGCACGGAATTAATTCGCCACCAGTTGCGCTGCCATTGGCAATAATTAGCAAAATCCCTCCATTTCACCAATATTGCAACAAGAAAAGTAATAATGTGGTCCATCTATGAAAAAAAAATGCACTATATGTTCAGTTCATACCCAGCTGCATCATATTCATAGCCTCAGGTTGGAGGTAGACACGCCAGACTGTCGTTGTCTTGTATTGACATGAGAAAACTGTTGTGCTGCTAAATGAATTAAGGGAGCCTACTCCCTCGAGGCAGATGGTGGAATGAAACCCAATCTCCTGGTTGGCACATCACATAACCATTTGTTGCAAGAGCTGGAGTGTATAAATGGTGATGACAAGCCCCTTAAACACGCGTGGGGTCATGTCCTATCTACTCTTTGTATCCACACACTAAAACCCCTGGACTCATCTGCATGGCGACATAGAACATGTGGTTTTGTGAACGCCTGCGTGGCTGTTTGCTGTCGGCGACCAGTCAACTCCGCTCGTACCTAATGATCTTCACTGAACCGGCATCACCATGATAAAACTGCTTGCACCGGTCGCAAATATACATGGCATGACATGAGAAAATTGCCGTACTGCTAAATAGCCGCTCTGATGCAGTACACACTCAAGGTTGATGGCGAAAATAAAGGTCTTGATTCGTCATAATAGAAACTAGAAACTATTGTTGTCTCACAGGAGGCGGCAAGTCACATATGACTTTCCTCGAGCAAGTATGGGGAGCTGATTCCATCTTGGTCATGAGCTCGACACACACAGACAACATACTACTCCCTCCTTTCCGATTTATAGGACTTATCTCAAAATTTTAGTTTTTCCATTTTATAAGGCTTAATTTGGTTGTTCCCCATCACATGTTCAGATTCCAAGATTCATTAAATCATTGCATGCAAGTATTAAGAGAAAATTGATCAATGCATGTACTTTATATTAGAATTAATCTTGACATGTGTTAAATACATGCAAGCATGTCACGTTACTAATAGGTCGGCAGGATTTGTTAAGTGACCAAGTGATTTGGCCAAGGTAGTCAGCATGCATGCATAAGTTGTTAGCCGGTGATGTACTCCTAGAGAGATTCTAAGAGAGAGATAGGGCCATGCGTGACTTAGTTGAGATGTTGCCGAGTGATTCGGTCAAGTAGATTAGCATGCAGCTGCACGTAGCTAGGTGAGTGCATGGATCGGTGGAGTTAGTGGGTTAGTGGCCAAGCGTGGTGGCCGGGTTAGTGGGCGTGTCCAACTCCTTGTATATATATACCTGCGTTGAGTTAATGAAAAAGGTTAAGGCCAAGAGGGCCGAAGGAGAAAACATGTAGCGCCTGTGATTTTCACCGGAGACAAGGCAAAGCCAGCTTTCTCCTTGGTGAAGTGTGTGTGCGTGTGATGTTTCCCACCATGTGTGTGTGTGTGTGTGTGTGTGTGTGTTTGAGAGATAAGAACCCATAGAAGAGAGAAGAGAGAGCTGTGCGAGGCAGCTAGAGGAAGAAGAAGCGGCGTTGCGAGAGGCGGCGCCAACACTTTATGCATGCATGATTGCAATTAATGCATTGATAATCATAATTTTTTGAGAAAAACAAGAGCATTAGTTGGGTGCTTTTGCAAACTACAAAAAGTATTCCACCACTCCCTATCTACCTTGGTTGGTGAGATTTTTGAATTGAGCCCTATAAACCAAAAAGAAGGGAGTAGCACACATGGTTTCTTAACAATGGATCGTCGGTGATAGTCAGTAGGACTAGTATGTTGGGGGGGCAGAGCTTCATCCATGACAAAAGTTTTCATCTCGGTGAATGTGAAT
Source organism: Triticum urartu (assembly GCF_003073215.2). Classification (NCBI taxonomy): domain Eukaryota; kingdom Viridiplantae; phylum Streptophyta; class Magnoliopsida; order Poales; family Poaceae; genus Triticum; species Triticum urartu. The sequence continues at coordinate 12,045 of NW_024111244.1, forward strand.
GCTATATCTAGTCTGTTTTGTTGATTGTACTTGAATGGTAGTGTTGTGATGGTTATTATGATAGATTATGATAATCCCTTTTGATTCAACGTTGACTTTTCCCCAACTTATTCATCATTTGTGTACTTTTTTTAACAACGCAATATGGTTATCTTGGCGTGGCTAATTAAGCTGGACAATTACAAACTGAGTCTTGATCAAAGACGCTACTGGTACCATCGACAAGGAACGTAGTCGGACACATGGTTTATGAATAATGGATGACCATTGCCGGCGACCGACCAACAACCTCCGCCACACCTCTAAAGGGCATCTCCAATGGTTGTAGGATAGGTGCAGATAAATTTGCCACCTAGGACATAATGATAATATGAAATGTACTAATAAATAATGAGAGAACAAACTTTTGTATGTAGATTAATCAACAACCCTTGCACAAGCTTCAAGGTAAATAAGAAAACAATCAAACAACTGGAAGGTCACGACTATTCCATCACAAGTCCAACCACTATCATGGAGCATAGCATTCCACGGAGCATCCGAAGTCCGTCAAAGGGAGAGGCGAATACAACAAAAGGTAATAATTTTTTTCTTTCTATATGATCATTGCTGCTTGGCATACGGACAGTTGAAACGCGATCCAATATTATTGCCTCTAGGGAATATTTTCAACAAGTTGTATTCCGTATGCATATAGCGCCTGAACATGTCAGGTTAGCTCTAATATTGCACGTACCAAATAATGCCAGAAATGTGCTCTAGTTCACGTTGCGGCTTTGTCTGAGTGGTAGGGTGGATTTGTTTCATGTAAAGTTTACTTCCTGTAAACGTGCGAGAACTTGCCACGATTGCGTCCGTCGAATGGACCGGAAGTAACTGATCGTGGGTGAGCACTTCAGACGTGGTTGTTACTCGATTGAATAAAAGAGAATGCTGAAAAGCCCCGCAAAATTCTGTCCGTGTACACGTCCGCTCTTAATCCTCCTGCATGTGTTTGTCGTGATCAAGTCTCAGGCTCCTGGAGGCGGTGGACGGCGGCAAATATAGGAGTAGGGCCGATCTTGAGATTTTGGCGGCCCGGGGTGAAACTAAAACTCGGGGCTCGTAAAATTTTTCTTCTACCATTCTTAAACGCAAAGTCATTTATGATGGTGTGATTCTGGATCCCTCCTCCTCCTGGTTGTGTGAAGGTGAATGTAGACGCCACACTACACGAGCTAACTAGATAGCAAGGTTGCAACCGCGTCGTTCGCAAGGAGCCATGAGGGTGATTTCATGGGAGCATCAAGTGTGATCTCCACTGGCATCCGGGACCTCATACCATGGAAACGTTTTGGACGGTGAAACTAAAATCACGGTCTGAACAAAAAGGAGTTAAAAGCAGACATATCTGGTGGAAGGCTTCCCCAGACATATCTGGGGCTTCCCCTGTTGTCGGTGTCAAAACCGGCGAATCTCAGGTCAGGGGTCCCGAACTGTGCGTTTAAGGCAGATGGTAACAGGAGGCAGGGGACACGATGTTTTACCCAGGTTCGGGCCCTCTTGATGGAGGTAAAACCCTACGTCCTGCTTTATTAATATTGATGATATGGGTAGTACAAGAGTAGATCTACCACGAGATCAGAGAGGCTAAACCCTGGAAGCTAGCCTATGGTATGATTGTATGTTGTCCTACGGACTAAAACCCTCCGGTTTATATAGACACCGGAGGGGGCTAGGGTTACACAAGGTCGGTTACAAAGAAGGAGATATACATATCCGTATTGCCTAAGCTTGCCTTCCACGCCAAGTAGAGTCCCATTCGGACACGAGACGAAGTCTTCAATCTTGTATCTTCATAGTCCAACAATCCGGCCAAAGGATATAATCCGGCTGTCCGGAGACCCCCTAATCCAGGACTCCCTCAGTAGCCCCCGAACCAGGCTTCAATGACGATGAGTCCGGCGCGCAGTGTTGTCTTCGGCATTGCAAGGCGGGTTCTTCTCCAATTTTCAAGTGTTCGAAGCAGTGTCCGGCTCCATAAATGTTGAACCTCTTGACTTCTGTGCCCAATAAGGGCTTTCTCCCACGCGTCAAATGAATACGAGGCACCAGGACGTTTT
>NW_024111245.1:0-8828 GCF_003073215.2 Triticum urartu
GGACCGACGAGGTAATCGCCGGTTTTTTTTAAAAAAACCGATCCGGTTTTTTTAAAGAAAACCCTAGTTTTTTTTGGTTCGCCTGTTTTCCCCAGTTTTTCTTTTTAACGGACGTTCGTTCATACGTTCGTTTTAACGAACGGTTTTCGCTCGTTAGTTACAGACAATGAAACCTCATTCGTTAGCCTGTTCGTCAGTTTTCTTTTATCGGATTTTTTCCGCGGTTATTTCTGATCGCGATTTCTGATCCGATTTTCGTTCTAGTTTATCTTTTCGCTCGTTAGTCGGAATCAGGCGATTCAAGCGCCCAGATCTTCGTCTCGAGACCCTCTTTTCGCTTAACCAACTTGCACAAGTTTTTGCTACTGGAAAATTTGACCTAGGTCCAGATTAGTAAAATGGATCTTGTTTCTTTCACCGTTTGAGTTTCGTTGCTCCGTTTGATTTGATTCTTTTTGCAAACCAGAGTTCTTAAGTTGAACTTTCTGGTTAGATCTTCTTACTTGAGTTTTACTCGTGCTTCTTTGTTTGATTGCTTATGTATGCTATTGTTTGTTTGCGATAGAATTCCCGGAGAGTGAAGCGTGTTATTTGGAGTCTCTAGGTTACGCGGATCGTCCGCAAGGCAAGTAACACTTTGATCATACCCCTTTATCACCCAGTTTTTATGCATTAGTTCCAATCCCCAAACATTGCATGGTTAGAATGTCATTAACATGTGGGTTGGGAAGTAGTTGATGAGGTAGAACCTATTGCCCTGTTACATTCAAACCCTTGGGAGTTACTCTTACGAATTGCTTATATTGCTATGCTATGCTCGTAGACGTGGTTTGGGTGAGTGAAATCCATGACAGATGTGAGATTGATAATTAATGGTTCAACTTAAGGTGGCAACCTAAATACACATCTGGGTGGATTAAGGCACCTGGAGTACCCAGTGTTGCCTGTATTTTTTGGAAATCCCAGAGTACCCGTGTGATCTTCTTATGGACCGCCACCCAGGCTCAAAGGGAACTGAGATTATTCATGCTAGAAACTTCCGTGTGCAGCCACAAGCTATTATGGGCTCTAGCATAGTTGAGTAAGTTACATGAAGCTCTTGAAGAGGTGGATCAGCAGGTAGTGGGTTGTAGGTTTGGTATGGTCTTCCCGGAGTAGAGAGTTAATGTTTCTGAAAGACTGTGTCTCGGTCATCCGTTTCTCAAACATCATGTAGTGCGAGAAATTCAACGGAGGCGATCGAGTCTTGTGGGGAAAAGTGCGCAAACCTCTGGAGAGTATACAAACTAATCATGGTTAGCCGTGTCCCCGGTTATGGACATGTTGAGTATCTAGTACTTGGAGTATCTTAAGTATCTCATCACTCTTAAATTAAGATTGTTGGGTTGATAATTACCTTAATTGGGATTGAGTTGGAGGAACCTTCTCAATGATTTTTCAACCAACTTTTCAATTAAATAAAATACATTCCTTTGTTGTAGGGAAGAACTAGCTCTTTTCGCAAAACTATAACCATAGAGCTTTCCACCAGCCAAATATGCATGTAGTGATAGCATTATTCTGTTCTTGCTCTACTGTGTTACTTTGCCAGCATATTCCATGTGCTGACCCGTTTTCGGGCTGCAACGTATTATGTTGCAGACTTTTCAGACGAGGAGTAAGGTTCGTTAGGTCGTTGTCGTGCAGCTCAGCTATGCCGTTGGAGTTGATGGACTCACTTTATCTTCCAAGCCTTCCGCTGTTATCATATTAGATGGCCTTAAGCCATATTTATTGTAATAAGTTCTCTTTTGAGACATTCGATGTAATAAGTGTGTGATTGCTACTCTGTTATAAATCATCGAGTACTGTGTGTGTCAGCATTACCGATCCAGGGATGACACTGAAGCACAGAGACTTGACCGTTTGAGGTCGGGTCGCTACAGATATAATAAAAACTTTCACATAAAGTGCATTGAATACAATGAGAAGTTTGATTCTTTATGATTGTTTTGAGATATAAAGATGGTGGTATTAGAGTCATGCTAGTGAGTAATTGTGGATTGTAGAAATACGTGTGTTAAAGTTTGTGATTCCCATAGCATGCACGTATGGTGAACCGTTATGTAACGAAGTTGGAGCATGATTTATTTATTGATTGTCTTCCTTATGAGTGGCGGTCGGGGATGAGCGATGGTCTTTTCCTACCAATCTATCCCCCAAGGAGCATGAGCGCAGTACTTTGTTTCGATGGCTAATAGATTTTTGCAATAAGTATGTGAGTTCTTTATGACTAATGTTGAGTCCATGGATTATAGATACTCTCACTCTTCCACCATTGCTAGCCTCTCTAGTACCGCGCAACTTTCGTCGGTACCATACACCCACCATTTACCTTCCTCAAAACAGCCACCATTTCTACCTATTATGGCATTTCCATAGCCATTCCGAGGTATATTGCCATGCAACTTCCACCCTTCTGTTTTACTATGACACGTTGCATAATTTTCAAATTGCTTTGCATGATCATGTAGTTGATATCGTATTTGTGGCAAAGCCACCATTCATACTTTTTTATACATGTTGCTCTTGAGTCATTGCACATCCCGGTACACCGCTGGAGGCATTCATATAGAGTCATATTTTATTCTAAGTATCGAGTTGTAATTCTTGAGTTGTAAGTAAATAAAGTGTGATGATCTTCATTATTAGAACATTGCCCCATGTAAGGAAAAATAAAAGAGGCCAAAGAAGCCAACAAAAAAATGAGAGAAAAGAGAGAAGGGGTAATGTTACAATCCTTTTTCCATACTTGTGCTTCAAAGTAGCACCATGATCTTCATGATAGAGAGTCTCCTATGTTGTCACTTTCATATACTAGTGGGATTTTTTTCATTATAGAACTTGGCTTGTATATTCCAATAATGGGCTTCCTCAAATTGCCCTAGGTCTTCGTGAGCAAGCAAGTTGGATGCACACCCACTTAGTTTCTTTTTGAGCTTTCATAAACTTATAGCTCTAGTGCATCCGTTGCATGGCAATCCCTACTCACTCGAATTGATATATATTGATGGGCATCTCCATAGCTCATTGATACGCCTAGTTGATGTGAGACTATCTCCTTCTTTTTGTCTTCTCCACAACCACCATATTCTATTCCACCTATAGTGATATATCCATGGCTCACGCTCATGTATTGCGTGAAAGTTGAAAAGGTTTGAGAACATCAAAAGTATGAAACAATTGCTTGGCTTGTCATCGGGGTTGTGCATGATTTGAATACTTTGTGTGATGAAGATGGAGCATAGCCAGACTATATGATTTTGTAGGGATAGCTTTCTTTGGCCATGTTATTTTGAGAAGACATGATTGCTTTATTAGTATGCTTGAAGTATTATATTTTTATGTCAATATTAAATTTTTGTTTTGAGTCTTATGGATCTGAACATTCATGCCACAACAAAAAAATTAGATGCATAAATATGTTAGGTAGCATTCCACATCAAAAATTCTATTTTTACCATTTACCTACTCGAGGACGAGCATGAATTAAGCTTGGGGATGCTTGATACGTCTCCAACATATCTATAATTTTTTTATTGTTCTATTATTCATGTGTTTTGGATGTTTTATATGCATTAATATGCTATTTTATATTATTTTTGGGACTAACCTATTAACCTAGAGCCCAGTGCCAGTTTCTGTTTTTTCCTTGTTTTTAGCTTCGCAGAAAAGGAATAATAAACGGAGTCCAAACGGAATAAAACTTCACGATGATTTTTCTTGGACCAAAAGACACCCAGGGGACTTGGAGTCCAAGTCAGAAGAGCCACGAGGCGGCGGCACGGGTGGAGGGCGCGCCCTAGGGGGCGCCCCTACCTTATGGGCCCCTTGGGAATCCCCTAACCTACCTCTTCCTCTTGTATATTCACATATATACCAGAACCACCAAAGGCATCCATGAAAATACTTTTCTGCCGGCGCAACCTTCTGTTCCCATGAGATCCCATCTTGGGGCCTTTTCCGGCATCCTGCCAGAGGGGGATTCGATCAGGGAGGGCATATACATCAACTCTATTGCCCTTCCGATGAAGCGTGAGTAGTTTACCATAGACCTACGGGTCCATAGCTAGTAGCTAGATGGCTTCTTCTCTCTCTTTGATTCTTAATACCATGTTCTCCTCGGTGTTCTTGGAGATCTATCCGATGTAATCTTCTTTTGCGGTGTGTTTGTCGAGATCCGATAAATTGTGGATTTATGATCAGCTTATCTATGAATATTAGTTGAATTTTCTCTGAATTCTTATATGCATGATTTGATATCTTTGCATTTATCTTCGAATTATCGGTTTGGTTTGGCAAACTAGATTGTTTGTTCTTGCAATTGGAGAGGTGCTTAGCTTTGGGTTCAATTTTGCATGATTTCACCCAGTGACAAAGTAGAGGTAGCGAGACACGTATTGAATTGTTGCCATCGAGGAGAAAAAGATGGGCTTTTCATCATATTGCTTGAGTTTATTCCTCTACATCATGTCATCTTACTTAAGGCGATACCCCATTCTTTATGAACTTAATACTCTAGATGCATGTTGGATAGCAGTCGATGTGTGGAGTAATAATAGTAGATGCAGGCAGGCAGGAGTCGGTCTAATTGACACGGACGTGATGCCTATATTGCATAATCATTGCCTTGGATATCGTCATAACTTTGCGCTTTTCTATCAATTGGTCGACAGTAATTTGTTCACCCACCGTATTATTTTCCTTCATGGGAGAAGCCTCTAGTGAAACCTAGGGCCCCCGGGCCTGTTTTCCATCATATTAGTTTCTGATTTACTATTTTGCAATCTTTTATTTTCAGATCTATAAACCAAAAAATATATTTTATCTTTTGTTTAGTTCAATCTATCTCTATCAGATCTCACCTTTGCAAGTGACTGTGAAGGGATTGCCAACCCCTTTATCGCATTGGGTGCAATTGTTTGATTGTTTGTGCGGGTGCATCTATTGGGGACTTGCGCGTTTGTCCTACTGGATTGATACCTTGGTTCTTAGCTGAGGGAAATACTTATCTCTACTTTGCTGCATCACCCTTTCCTCTTCAAGGAAAAAACCAACGCAACCTCAAGAAGTAGCAGCTCTCTTGATGTTATTATTTACCTTGTGTTAATTTAGTGGTTGCAGATGTCGAATGCACCGGTGTAGTTGGAGACATGTAACTCCCTAGACCATGCATGAATGGAGTCGATAAGTATTTTGTGCGATCCGATAGACCTTTGAAGTTACATGCATTACTACCTTGAGTGAAGCATAACTTACCTAGTAGTATCCATTGTCCTTTGAAATTAATGCCTTTGGTCTAGTCTAACGACCATAATTGTTGAAATGACCATGCATATGACAACAGTGATGCATGAAAATTGAGTTTTCCCCATAAGGCATTGCTTGAAAGACAACGTTATGTGACAAACCACTCACCATAATTAAGTTAATCAATCTATAAATACATGGCAGTGATCTAGCTATTACTGGTAGTCGATAGATTAACATCATTCAATGCCGCTAAAGTACTAGTAACCCATGCTTAGGTGACACCTTTGATCATATAAAACACCGCATTAATTCTCCTTCATTTAATTTAATGTGTTTAGCCTAGTATTTATTTTATGTCTAGTAGTACTTAGTTTAGTTCCATCGTTTATCGTTTTCCCAGCAACCATTAGGATATACTATTTTCAAACTACGGTGTGTGGACATAGCTATGTATGTGAAAATGTAGTTGTAGGGTTAATAGAGCCTTCCTTCAGCTTTCTATGGGTTTGACACTTACTTCCCATGAATTGTGCTACATAGTCCTGTGCACTTGCAAGAGATTGGTCTGCAAGTGCTTGATCATAAGATCGTATAGTGGTGTTTCCTTCAGATGACTACATCCTAAGACATGCTGTAGAGATGCCTGGCGGGGGAGGGGGTACAATGCCTTATCTAGTTGGCCTTGGTTAGGTTTGCAATCCCAAGTTTATTGCTAGCATGCCTAATACATCAGACCTAGCTAGATATGTAGTAGAGGCTTTGTGTTGCCCACAAGGTGGCGATGCACCCTCTATTGCTAGCAGGCTTCACGGTTGTTGGGACTCTTGTATCCTCAGTGGCTATACCTTAGGGGCATGGCATCGTCAATCAGGGTTTGTTCTATGACAATGAATAGGTCTATGTAGCTCAGTAGTACTAGAAGAAATTCTTCGAAAGTGTGGGAGCATAGATAAACTTATACAAAGATCGAGTAGGGAGTGGATTTTTGGAAAACTTTGCTTAGGACCTGTTCTTGGAATTCAAACCAAAGTAGTTTCCTGTGACCCTCTTCATAATACGCTTATCCTAGTCTCCTAAAACACATAGAACTTACAAACTAGGAGCTCGATGAGGATAACAACTAGAAAAGTTGTTAGTGGAGTGACGGATGATCTTCCACTTGTAGCGAAGCCAGGAACACAATAACTATATCTGTAATAACATGAATAAAACATTAATCCACTACTACAGCGAGGAGCTATAAAATGGTTTTTAACCCCTTTCCGCGATGGCGTTCGGAACCGTCGCCAAGTGAGTGACTGGGATAGAGGGTCCTTCCCACACGACCCAGAAACCATCGGGGATAGGGAGCCTCGATGCATATACAAATGGTTTTTAACCCCTTTCCACGGTGGCGTTCGGAACCGTCGCCAAGTGAGTGACTGCGATAGGGGGTCATTCCCACACGACGTAGAAACCGTCGGGGATAGGGACTCGATGCATATACAGTACTCCCCACTCATTTGTTGTGACGCCCGGATAATTAAGCTACAACAATCCCTGTTAATGATGCCAGGTCATCGCTTTTACTGTTGTTAAAATCACTTTGATTCAAACCGGATCAAATTCAAATTTCAATTAAAGTCAAAATTCAAAGTTTTCAAAATGTCACAACTAAAAAGTACAAACTGTGGCAAATAATTCATAGGTAATATTGGTGAAGCAACCACACTTTTAGAAAATATTAAATGCACTCAAATAAATATAACAGTGGCTAGAACAACATATTTAAGTGCCTTTCCAATTGTGAAAATTTCAAACAAACTCAAAAGCCTCCCAAACTTTTTGTGGCAATGCTAGCTAATGCAAGGCATTTATGTGGCCAAGTACCACATTTTACAAAATATATTTGCTAGCTAAAAGGAAATGCTAAAAAAAGAGAAAAGGAAAACCCCCTGGGCCTTGTGACAGAACCGGCCCGCTAGGCCCAGCCTCCCCCCACCAGCAGCTTAACCTAGCCCGCAACCTACCACCTCCCTCTCGATCCTCCACTCTCTCCCTGCTTGACCCCTCGCTCCCCCATGCCGCCACACACCCGCGCACGCGTAGGGCAGCGCCCAGCCCCGTGTGCCTCCTTCCTCCCGCCTCGCGCGTCCCTCTGCCACCTCACTAACCTTCTCCACCGCACCTCGCGTCGGTCGCCCTTGCCAGAGACCAGCCGCCTCCTCGCGGATCGCCATTGCCTCCACGCCACTGCCAACTCCTCCATGCACCTCCACCGACGACTTCGTGCCTCCTCTGGGTGTCTGGGAGCACCACCACCGACTACCTCGTCTTCCACGACCACTGGACCAAGCCGGGACGCCGCACCGCCATCTCCTTCTTCGTTTCCCCCCGAGTGGATCCGCCATGGCTGACCGACGATCTACATCGCCCTAACCCGCTCCAGCTCCACCGAGTCCCCCACGAGCTTCGATGTGAGCTCACACTCCTCCCTTCCCCTAGCCTTGGCCATTTCCCGACATCGCTAGCGCCCGTGCGTGCCCGCGCCCTGTGGCTTCCCTGGCGTTGTGCTCTGATACGTCTCCAACGTATCTATAATTTTTGATTGCTCCATGCAATATTATCTACTGTTTTGGACATTATTGGGCTTTATTTTCCACTTTTATATTATTTTTGGGACAAACCTATTAACCGGAGGCCCAGCCCAGAATTGATGCCTTTTGCCTATTTTAGGGTTTCGAAGAAAAGGAATACCAAACGGAATGAAACCTTCGGGAACATGATTTTCTCAACGAACAAGACACGGGAGACTTGGACCCTACGTCAAGAAAGAAAAGAGGAGGCCACGAGGTAGGGGGCTATAACCCCCTCGATGCGACTATAGCTCCCACGTGTCGAGGCACGACTTAGAGACATAATCGCATTGAAGGCATATGTCGCAAGTTAGGCAATCTTCACAACATCCCATGTAATAATAATAAAAGGGGAGATAACATAGTTGGCTTACACTCGCCACGTCAATCAAGTACATAAATAACATTACATCATCCATACACTCAAGGCCCGACTACGGCGCCAAAATAAAAGAGAACCCAACATGCGACAACGGTCCCGTTCACCCCCAACTGGGCACCACTACTGATCATCGGGAAAGGAAACATATTATCGTTGAGAGTCCTCGTCGAACTCCCACTTGAGCTCATACGTGTCTCCTGGAGTGGAATCATCAGGCCCTGCATCTGGTGTAATAGTAATATGTGAGCCACAGGGACTCAGCAATCTCGCACCCTCGCGATCAAGACTATTCAAGCTTATAGGTAAGGCAAGGTAAAATATGAGTGGAGCTGCAGCAAGCGACTAGCAAGTATGGTGGCTAACATATTCGCAAAAGAGAGCGAGAAGAGGAGGCAAAGCACGAGCGAGAAACTAGAGAGCAACCTGCGCAGACATTACTCCAACACCGTGTCCACTTCCCAGACTCCGCCGAGAAGAGGCCATCACGGTAACACACTCAGTTGATTCATTTTAATTAAGTTAAGGTTCAAGTTATCTAC
>NW_024111246.1:0-12861 GCF_003073215.2 Triticum urartu
CAAATGCTCTTTGTGCTCCGCCTCGTTCTTCGAGTATACCATGATATTGTCAATAAACATCACAACAAACTTGTCCAAATACTCCATGAACACCTTGTTCATCATGCTCATGAAATAGGCAGGGGCATTAGTCAGTCCAAACGACATGACCGTGTACTTGTATAATCCATATCACGTTGTGAACGCCGTCTTTGGTATGTCCTTCTCTTGTATCTTCAACTGATGATACCCTGATTGTAAATCGATCTTTGAGAACACTTTAGCTCCTTGCAACTGATCAAACAGATCGTTGATCATCAGCAGTGGGTACTTGTTCTTTATCGTCACTTCATTCAAGGCTCGATAATCAACAACCATCCTTAGGGATTTATCCTTATTTTCAACCAAAAGTAATGGGGCTCCCCAAGGTGATGAACTTCTTCGGATGTATCCTTTCTCCAATAACTCCTTGATCTGTTTCTTAATTTCTTCCAGATCATTTGCGGGCATCCGATAGGGTCTCTTGGATATTGGTCCTGTTCCTGGTAACAGCTCTATCAAAAACTCAATATCTCTGTCCGGTGGCATGCCTGGTAACTCTTCTGGGAAAACATCTAGGTAATCCTTTACTACCGACACTTCCTCCTGAACAACTCCCGTAAGGGCATTCACTTGACTCCTCCTAGGCACATGCCTAAATACATACTTAATCCTTTTTCCTTCCGGGGTGGTGAGATAATTCGACTTACTAGCACAGTCATTGCTTCCTCCAAACTTTGACATCCAGTCCATACCCAATATCACATCCAATCCTTGTGACTCCAAGATAATTAGGTCGGACGGAAACACATGTGTGCCAATGGTTAAGGGTATCTGGTCACACCATCGGCTAGCCATATATTCTGCTCTGGGGGAACTCACTAAAAGAGGGGTCCTAAGGGTTTGGGTGGGTAGTTTAAACTTATCCACGAATCCCCTTGATATGTATGAATGCGATGCACCAGTATCGAAAAGAACAAGAATGGTAAATGACTTAACCAAAAACTTACCTATTACCGCATCCGGCTGCTCTTCAACCTCCACCACGTTAACGTGGTTCACTTGTCCTTTGTTGAATGGATTGGGCTTCTTCCCAGCGCTTCCATTTCTGTTTCCATTCCTTCCTTCGGGGCAATCATTGGCATAGTGCCCTGTCTTCCCGCACTTAAAATAGGTAACCTGACTTTAAGTCTCTTTTGGCGGGAGTGGATGGGTTAGAGCAGTTCTGATTGTTGTTAGCTCTGTTCCCATTCCCATTCTTAGCACCACCGTGGTTATGTGATCCTCCTCCAGTGTGGTTGTGACCTCCATGGTTCTGAACAAGTCCTCCCATGTTCGGGGTTAGGCAAGGCTTCTGCTGAGCTCCTGAGTTATACTTCCCTTGTCCATACTTTCTCTTGCGGCTCTCAATCTGCTGTTGTTTCCCTTCAATCATAAGAGCCTTATCTACCAACTCCTGGTAGTTGTTGAAGGTTGCTACCATCAACTGCATGCTCATCTCATCATTTAGCCCTTCCATAAACTTCTCCTGCTTCGCGGCATCTGTGGCCACATCATCAGGGGCATAGCGTGATAACTTGCTAAACTCATCCACGTACTGAGCCACAGTACGGTTCCCCTGGCGTAGGTTGCAGAACTCCCGCTTCTTCATTTGCATAGCTCCAGTGCAGACATGGGAGGTGCGGAAAGCTTGCTGAAACCGGTCCCAAGTGACATTGGCTACAGGAAAAGTGGCTGTGTAATTCTCCCACCATGAGGCTGCTGGTCCATCCAATTGATGTGCGGCAAAGCGCACCTTGTCAGCATCTGTGCAACCTACAGTGGTCAACTCCCTTCCAATACGGCGTAGCCAATCATCAGCAACTATAGGCTCGGTGCTACTGGAAAACACCGGCGGCTGTAACCTTAGAAAACGGGCTAGGTTGTCCACTGGCGGTGGGTTGTTGTTGTTGTTGTTGCCCTGGTTCTGAACTAGAAATTTCATCAAGGCATTCTGCTGTTGGATCAACTGGGTGAGCTCCGGCGGGAAGGCAAAACTGGTGTCAAGTCTCGGAGGCATCTGAGGGTTTTAGATGGGAGAGATTTAGAATAGAAGAGGTCTAATGAGAGAACACTACCCATATGCACATGAGACAAACACAATCATTTCACTCAATCAATCAAGCAAGGGCATACAAACGGTCTAGAACTATCGCAAAAGTGCTCACTACTACTATATACATGGGGGAAATACTACTAATATATGGTAGTCATCTAGAAACTTTGATCGGTGGAAGACTCCATGTTGTCTGCTCCAGCTCCGTCTTCAAAGTCATCATCACTAGGGTCGGAGTCGGTGTCGTCGATGATGATGTAGTCCTCAGGGCGTATTTCCTTGGGTTCTTCTTCTTCTTCTATTGGTGTTGGTCCTCCCATGAATACTCTGATCTTCTTGACTAAGTCTTCATTCTTCTCCAGTAGGGTCTTGATTTCCTCCTCATATCCATCGCGGGTAAACTTGAGTTCTTCCTCCGGCTCGATGATCCTAGTCTTCGCCTTCTTCAAGTCCATCATGTCCGCACACATCTGGTTCTCCTGACGTCGAATGTGCTGGTTTAACTCCTGGATGAAAGCTGCAATGGATCTATCCTTCCTGGTGCTGATTACTTCCCATTGCTCGTCTCGGCGCCCACATATTTGGTAGATAGTGTCCTTAAGCTCCCTGTTGTAAACTTCTCCAATGCGTCCCATGGTGATGTGAGCTGCCATACTCTTTCCTAAACTCCAGGTTGGTGCATCGAAGGAATATTCTATGGGTTTAGAAGTTGGCAAGATGTCCTTCCTGGAACTTGTACTTGAATCATCCAGCGCTCCTCTTTAGGTAAAGTGGTGTTGTACGTCCCGGTGAAGCTTGGTATTCCAATGTTCAAGTACCTAGTGACTTCCTTCAAGTGGCGTCCAAAAGGTGTGTCTTCATCCGGTTGTGCAAACTTGTTCTTCACCTCCATCATCCTAAAGAGTAGAAAATGGAGAGGCGTCAGAAATGAGAATAGAAGTGTGCCCTTGCGGGTTTCGTGATCCACTTGATGTATGTTTTGGTGATCAACTTGCGGGTTTCGTGACATTGGGAACCTATGCATAGGGGTTGGCACATGTTTTCGTCGTGATTCTCTGGTAGAAACTTTGGGCACTCTTTGAGGTTCTATGTGTTGGTTGAATAGATGAATCTGAGATTGTGTGATGTGTATTGTATAATCATACCCACGAATACTTGAGGTGACATTGGAGTATCTATGTGACATTAGGGTTTTGGTTGATGTGTGTCTTAAGGCTTTGGGCCACTCTTTGAGGTCATATGTGTTGGTTGAATAGATGAATCTAAGATTGTGTGATGCATATCGTATAATCATACCCACGGATACTTGAGGTGACATTGGAGTATCTAGGTGACATTAGGGTTTTGGTTGATATGTGTCTTAAGGTGTTATTCTAGTACGAACTCTAGGGCTGTTTGTGACACTTATAGGAATAGCCCAACGGATTGATTGGAAAGAATAACTTTGAGGTGGTTTCGTACCCTACCATAATCTCTTCGTTCGTTCTCCGCTATTAGTGACTTTGGAGTGACTCTTTGTTGCATGTTGAGGGATAGTTATGTGATCCAATTATGATATTATTGTTGAGGGAACTTACACTAGCGAAATTATGAACCCTAGGCCTTATTTCCTATCATTACAATACCGTTTACGCTCACTTTTATCACTTGCTACCTTGCTGTTTTTATATTTTCAGATTACAAAAACTATTATCTACTATCCATATGCCACTTGTATCACCATCTCTTCGCCGAACTAGTACACCTATACAATTTACCATTGTACTGGGTGTGTTGGGGACACAAGAGATTCTTTGTTGTTTGGTTGCAGGGTTGCTCGAGAGAGACCATCTTGATCCTACGCCTCCTACGGATTGATAAACCTTAGGTCATCCACTTGAGGGAAATTTGCTACTGTCCTACAAACCTCTGCATTTGGAGGCCCAACAACGTCTACAAGAAGAAGGTTGTGTACTAGACATCAGGGCTTATGTCGGTGCAACAAACCCTGGGCCTGTTGCCCGGACTGTTGATGCGGACATAGCTATCATAAAAACGTCTGTGAATATTTCACGGCAAATAAAAGACCAGGTAGTTTTGTTCCTCGGTGCATGTGATTTAACTAATAAGAAGTTGATACTGCCTTCATGTTATGATCTGCTTGTACTCAGGAACAAAGGTGTTGAAGAGAGGACAAGAGAAGATTACAAGGATTTAGATGCATGCAGACAATCAACCGATGCATACATATTGCATGCTACGTTCTCAATGTTCCAAATATAAGACAAGAGAAAGAGGACCGGGCTTAATGGACTAGAGCCACGTACACACCAGCCCATCTCAGCCCATCTCATTAATTAATAATGAAGGGATTCGGTCACCTTGTGGGCTGGCTGGTGATTCCTTCGACAGTACGTACCTGTCTATATTGGGCACGGCTGCGCGCAGTACTGACTGTCAACTGCGGCGCCATCTACAATAAATACTTAGCCTTTGTTAGGGTTTAGACTCGGGTTTTGTTTAGAGAAATTTAGCTATTGCTACTTTTATTTGTCTTCGCTCGTAGCGGCTAGTGCGACCGTCAAGACATCCTATCGGAACCCCATCTTGTGAGATTAATCCCATCTAGCATATTCGCAATTTTGAGATTGCTTGGCTATTATTTTCTTGCATGTTCTTCGATTTGCTTGCAGGAAAAATCCTTCGTGGATAGGTCGATCGTGCCGTTGGCTCGGCCGCTAATGCCGTGGAGTTTGTTCAGCGATTGCCGTGGATATCAGTCGTGTACGGTTCTTCCTGTACGGTTGGTAGCCGGATCGTGAGGGTCAAGTCCCACCCAAAATCGTAGTTATCCCCACTCTCATCGAAAGATCGGGTCCCCAGTACACATCAAGTGCTATCAGTTTTCAGGTTCATCGGTGAGAGATATACAGTTTTATTAGATTAGATTGATTTTAGTCCTACAACCCACAAAAAGCCAAAAAAAATAGATTAGCTCATCCGCTGCACCTATCTTTTTAGCCTTTAGCAATTTTTGCATCTAGTATTTGCGTAGTTGAATTTTTGGTTGCATTCATCTAATACTAGTGCTGGTTTAGATTCGTTTGGGAAAAAAAAATTCTACTAGATCGAACCTTTCTTTTGTCCATCATATCTTCTGCCGCAAGCTCATCTGTATTCTGAAAAAGGAAACAGAGATTCCATCAGATTGTTTCTAGTTTTGCCGATTTGTGCGTGCAATCCGAGGTCCCATCAGTCAAGTCCGTCCTGTCCGCCGCTTTATCGCGCCTGCCATCCACCGCCTGTTTGCCTCACGCGCATACACGTTTTTTTTCAGCGGGCCGCACGCCTCCTGCTCTGTCGCATACACATCCTGCGCCTGCTCTGCCCATCTGTGTCTACTAGCCAGCGCCGTTGTGTCTGATGTAGTTCGGTGCTACACCGTATCCTAGCACCCGTGCAATCAGATCTAGCTAGCTTTCCTAGGTGTGCTTTCTTGCCTAGCTTCCATAGCACTCATACATTGCAGGAAAATTTTTTTCCCTGGTAGCCAACTTGTGTATATTCACTAACCGGCTTGATAAAAAAAGTAAAAAGAGAGAAAAAAACAGAATAAAAAAGAGAGAGAGAGAGAGACAAAAAAGAGCAAAAAAAGAAAAGTTGAGAGAAAAAAATCTGGCCGGCTAGCATATTTTTTGGGACTATTTAGCTACACAGGACATTATTTTGCTGCGATCGCCGCTCCATCTATTATATATTTCAAGCTTTGTCATACACTCGTTGGTACTTCACTTATATCTAGCTACTTAGAGCTGTCACATATTTTCATTCGGTTTTCATTCCCTTGGTTCAGTATCTGGGCTTAGATTGTTTTATCTCTTACTAGTCGACTGCCAGCACTAGTTAGGAGTTTGAGCAATTATTCAACTTGCATTGCTTTTTGCTAAATTGTGCCACTGATATTGTGAGTTGAGAAACCTTTGCCAAGCTACACTTTTTCCTACCAATAAGTACAGGTCCCGACACTACTGATTCCTGGTTATCGCTCCATCCAATCTTCATCGGTCGTTTGAAGCCAACACCAACGCGTCAATCACCACCTGTTGCATTGGTAAGAACAAGTAAGAATTTGATACTAAGTTTGAGAGTGAGCGAATTTTGTCCACCACATCCTGTTAGTTCATAGGGATTATACATTGTTTTTTTTCTCTTTCGCTAACAATGGCACAGGATCAGCCCACACTTGAGGGTCTCACCGCGGATGTCAAAGTCACTAGCAAGCGTCTTGCCCAACTCGAGGGTGCTCAGATTGCGACCGAAGAAAGGCTCAAGGCCATAGAGGATGCACAGGGTGTTGCAAACACACAGCTAAAGGACATCTTGTCACGTCTTGACGAGTTGCGGACTGCACCCCCCATCAACAACAATGCTGATCCTCGCAACTCCACGGGTGGCGGCGCTATTTCGCGAGCTCGGCGTGTGCCCATGGGTCATCCACAACACCCAGCTACTGCCACTGATGCCGCCACCATAAACCAGCACCAACAAATTCCTCCCCGCGTCGAGCAACATGGGGACAACTACGAGGATTATTCTGGTGACATCGAAGATGAACAAATGGTCAACCACCACAATGACCGTGCTCATCGACAACTACGTTTCAACCGTCATGGTATGGCACGGGGTCAACCTAGGTATGATGTTCGAGATTATGACCACTCTAGTGCTAAAATTAAATTTACTATGCCTGCTTTCAACGGTAAATATAATCCAGATGTTTATCTTGATTGGGAACTTTCAGTTGAACAAAAATTTGCATGTCACGATATTCCTGAGAATCAAAGAGTTAGGGCAGCCACTAGTGAATTTACAAACTTTGCTTCCATGTGGTGGAGTGAATATTGTCGTATTAATGCAAATAATATACCTACTACTTGGGATGCTTTAAAACGAGCTATGCGACAGCGTTATGTTCCTTCATATTATGCTCGTGATAAACTAAATGAATTGCAACGTTTAAAACAAGGTAGCAGCTCTGTAGAGGATTATTATCAAGAATTGCAAACTGGCTTAGTGCGATGTGGATTAGTTGAAACCGACGATGCTATGATGGCTAGATTTTTAGGTGGTTTGAATCGTGATATTCAGGATATATTGGACTATAAGGAGTACAATTCTATTACTCATTTGTTTCATTTTGCTTGTAAAGCTGAAAGGGAAGTACAGGGACGACACAACATGGGACGAGGTAACTTTTCTGTAGGTCGCCGCTCATCATGGACACCATCTTCTACTGTTTCGTCCACTAACAATGGTACACACCCATCAAGTTCAAATCAGCTCCACAATCATCTGAGGCTTCGAAAGCAATTTCTCTAGCACCCACCACTTCGTCTGGACGCACAAGGGACATGAAGTGTCATATATGCAAAGGTGGCGGGCACTTGATGAAGGACTGTCCAAATAAACGAACATTCATTGTGCGGGAAGATGGTGAGTACTCCTCTGGTAGTGATTTGGATGAAGATACTCGTGCTATGCTTGCCACTAATAATGCAGGTGACACTAAGGAGCATGACACGGAGGAGATACATATTAATGCTGATATGGCAGATCAGTACCCAAGCCTTGTAACCATGCGGGTACTTAGTGCCCAGGTGGGGCATGCCGAGTTAAATCAACGCCATAATCTTTTCCAAACTAAGTTTGTTGTCAAAGGGCACTCAGTTCGTGTGCTCATTGATGGTGGGAGCTGCAATAATTTGGCGAGTATAAATATGGTCGAGAAACTTTGCCTCACCACTACGAGACACCCCCATCCATATTACATCCAATGGTTCAACGACTGTGGTAAGTTGAAGGTAACACGTCGTGTGAGAGTCCATTTTACACTTGGTTCGTATCATGATTATGTTGACTGTGATGTTGTACCTATGCAAGCTTGTTCTTTATTGTTAGGTCGACCTTGGAAATATGATAATAGTGTTATACATCACGGTAGAACAAATTCGTATAGTCTCATGTTTGAAGGAAAAAACATTAACTTGCTTCCTATGACCCCCGATGAAATTATAAATGATGAGAAAGCTAAATTAACGGATCGTACTACACATAGTATGCTTGCTATCAATTCTGAATTTTTTCCATTGAGTGTTTCAACTTATGATCTGGACATACCAGGTGGTCAGAAAGTTCATTTGCGTCCCCATAATTTATATATAGACTCGACATGGGATACAATTTATGATGATGTTATGCTCCGCCATGAGAAAATTTATCATGATTTTCAGAATGGTGATATCACAGATTTATCACAGTCTCATGAGCTAACACCTATGAAAGAACATATACATGCTGCACCTACTTTTGCCTTGCGCTATGACGCATTTCAGGTAGACAAAAGTCGACGACGACTTTGTTTTCAAGGAAGGGAGGATGATGCGGACATAGCTATCATAAAAACGTGTGTGAATATTTCACGGCAAATAAAAGACCAGGTACTTTTGTTCCTCGGTGCATGTGATTTAACTAATAAGAAGTTGATACTGCCTTCATGTTATGATCTGCTTGTACTAAGGAACAAAGGTGTTGAAGAGAGGACAAGAGAAGATTACAAGGATTTAGAAGCATGCACACAATGAACCGAGGCATACATATTGCATGCTACGTTCTCAATGTTCCAAATACAAGACAAGAGAAAGAGGACCGGGCTTAATGGACTAGAGCCACGTACACACCAGCCCATCTCAGCCCATCTCATTAATTAATAATGAAGGGATTCGGTCACCTTGTGGGCTGGCTGGTGATTCCTTCGACCGTACGTACCTGTCCATATTGGGCACGACTGCGCGCAGTATCGACCGTCAACAGCGGCGCCATCTACAATAAATACTTAGCCTTTGTTAGGGTTTAGACTCGGGTTTTGTTTAGAGAAATTTAGCTATTGCTACTTTTATTTGTCTTCGCTCGTAGCGGCTACTGCGTCCGTCAAGACATCCTATCGGAACCCCATCTTGTGAGATTAATCCCATCTAGCATATTCGCAATTTTGAGATTGCTTGGCTATTATTTTCTTGCATGTTCTTCGATTTGCTTGCAGGAAAAATCCTTCATGGATAGGTCGATCGCACCGTTGGCTCGGTCGATAACGCCGTGGAGTTGGTTCAGCGATTGCCGTGGATACCAGTCGTGCACGGTTCTTCCTGTACGGTTGGTAGCCGGATCGTGAGGGTAAAGTCCCACCCAAAATCGTAGTTATCCCCACTCTCATCGAAAGATCGGGTCCCCAGTACACATCAACTGTGCATAGGCATGGGAACGATATTATGGCACCAGGCCATACTAGAATACCAGAGACCAAAAAATTTCATGGACCGACATGCAGATCAAGAGGACCAACATCAAGCCAAAGAAGTAAGATGTCACCAGGAGAAAAGCCTCCCTTCCCGGGCAGGCAAGCTCAATGAGGGCAGGGTTTACCCCGGAAGAGAACGTCCAAGGCATCCCGACAGGGTGTGCCGGGGTTCGCAGTGGCAAAACCACCTCACCCAACTACTCCGCCATGACCCACATCATCAATCGATGCAGTATCAAGCCGCATTCATATGCGCGTAGCAACTGCCGCCCCGAGGCAACCCTACTGGGCAATTGTACTACGCTCTACCACCATTCTTCCACCATCAATCCACCGAAGCAATAGTAGGGTTTTACGCCTCACGGTGGCCCGAACCTAGGTAAAATAGCCCGTGTGATCTCTGCTATGCTGCCCCACGCTGTTTTGCTCTTTGGGCAACGTGAGATCACCCTGCCGAACCAGCAAGGGACCCTTGGTCCCATAGGTGGTTGTGGTTCCCCATCACATAGGTTGAGGAGCAACTCTTTGTTCTTTTGGTCGAGGTGAAGATACCCCCGAACAAGCCCCTCAAAGGATTATTTTCCATAGTAATAAGTGACAATAAATTTCAGCACACTAGATAAAATGTTTCCTTAACAAATTCCACTTAGTAAAGGCGTTTCACTCCCCGGAAACGGTGGCAGAAAAGAGTCTTGATGACCCACAAGATAAGTAAGAGTGTCAAACCCAACGAGGAGCAGAAGGAAATGACAAGCGGTTTTTAGCAAGGTATTCTTTACAAGCACTAAAATTATCGGTTATAGATAGTTGTGTAATAAGATAATTCGCAATGGGTAACAAGTAACAAAAGTAAACAAGGTGCAGCAAGGTGTCCCAATCATTTTTGTTGGATTTCGGGTTCCGCAGACCCTTGAGAGGTTCGAATGTTGGGGTGCGTGCGAAGAACTCGTCCTCCCCAGTCTACCTTCTCGCTAATCTCACAGCCTAGCTCGACGAACCGAATGGACAAGAGACACAACAGTTACCCAGGTTCGGGCCACCTTGCGGTGTAAAACCCTACTCCTACTTTGTGGTGGATTAGCCTCGAGGGGCTGAGGATGAACTAGTATAGTGGAGAACAACCTCGGGAGGAGGTGTGTTCTTGAGCTGGTGGGAGAGGAAGATCTCCAGGGTTCGAATCCCTCTCTATGGTGGTGGCTAAGCCCTATTATAGTGGCCTTGGTCCCCTTCCCAAATGTAAGGCGGGAAGGGATCCCACAACGGCCAAATTCGAAGGTAGACAACTAGTACATGCTATCATGACAAAAGTAGTCTTCACCTGCAAAAGCCTCTGGTCGTGACGCTGTGGTGGGCTCGGTGATGACCTCCGTCCTGCTGTCCTGGCGGTCTTGGTCTTGTTGCACCGGAATGGAAACATTTACTTGATTCCTCGGGACTCCGCACCTATGCTTGCCTCCTTAGTACCAAAGAGGAAACTGGCACACTGCGCCAGCTGATGCCCGCCTAGCCTTGGTTGTCATGGCTCACGTCATCTGAACCTCATGAGGTACACCTTGCATAGATATCTCTGCTCCTCGGGAGCCATCCTGGGGAGGCCGCCCCATGGGGAGGTCTTGGTGTCCTCTGCCTCGTGAGGCTTGGCCCCTCGCGAGGGTCTTGAGTTGTCGATGTTGAAGCTGGGCCATACCAAGTTGTCGATGGAGCCACGCTGTGGGCCGCAGGCAGGCAAGTCTGGGTACCCCCGTTCCTAGAACACCGAAAGTAGCCCCCGGGCCCAAGGCGCGCTAGAACTTGGCTTCGAGGCAAAGCCAAAAGGCAAGTGCGGAGCGACGCGGGCCCTAACTGCCTGTGTCCTTGGTCGACGCATGGCGATTGATGGGGCGTCGGCGTCTCCGCTTCCCCACGCCGCCTCGGCAGCCGTTTGACTTGACGTGACCCTGCTGCATGCAGAGAAAATCATCATTCCATGTGATCATGGAGGCCGGTGGTTGGCCTCCCTCCGGCTATAAATGAGGAGAGGGGCAGAGCCCCCTTGCTCATCTCCATCTTCCCACCGCCCGCTTCTCCTTCTTCCTCTCTACCTTGCCGTCTTGCTGTAGCTCCCATGGTGTCCACAAGGAAGTTCACCGCTGCCGAGAAGGGGAAGGCCCCCAAGGAGGGACCCGGCTCGCCGCCGCCCAAGAGAGGGTGAGGCCGCCCCTGCAAGCCCCCTGCGACCCCTGTGGTGGCTCCTCGAGGGTGTGGGTACACTCCTTGGGGGGCCGGCGTTGCCTTGGGCGGCCGTGGCGGTGCTTCTTCCCATGGTGGAAGCTGTCAAGTGCGAGGCAACCCCTATGCCGAGGGGAGGCGTGCCATGGTTGCCCGGCCTCCTCGGCCGCGCTTCCACTCGCGGAGGTGCTCCCAGAGTTTGTGGTGTGGTCAGAGAGGACGGTCGGCACCTGGCTCCCGCTCCCCGGCTTCTTTGCGGGCGAGCTTTCGGCCACGAGGCTTGACATCCTCTGGCTGCAGGCTAATGGCTGCTGCAGCAAGGCTTCGTTGAGATCACCGCCAGAGGTAGTGTAACCTTGGCCCGCGGCTGGTAGGCATTTTCTCGTGCGTGCGGCCTGAGTGGGAGGTGGACCCTCCACTTCAAGTATGACGGCGTCACGACCCTTTACGTGAGGGTGTTCAGGGTCGATGGCTGCCGCGCGGGGTGCTGCCCTGAGGACGGCATCAGCGATGATGAGCTTGGCCTTGATGACGGCCGCGACGATGACGAGGGCGAGCTCACCCTTGGTGACGACCATGCCTCTCCCAGTGGCGGGGGCTCCTCCTCCGGTGAGAGCACCAGCAGCGGCGGCTATGATTAGCTGCCCCATCGCCGGGCTCAGATCAGGGAAGGCGACGGGTCGTCTCGCCGCCGTGCGCCGGTGAAGCGGGAGGAGGACTCCGGCTGAGCACGCGGTTGACGGAGCTTGGCTCGGGAGCTGCTGCGGCCACGCGGGCCACCTTTGTTTAACCTTTCCTTTTTCCTGCATATTGAAAAAAGTAGATGGCCCCGCTGGGGTATGTAATGAACCGCGACATTTATGCCACTATGCTATGCTTGTTATCTCGATGTTATGTCGTGTTATTTGTGTTCCGAATAGACGCAGTTTGGGTAACTTAGCTTGGCATGCTCATGGTAGATTAGTTTTCCATCTCGTGAGGGCGTGCCATTTGGCATCTGGTGAAGCTCCCTTCCTGACGACTCAGGAGCCATCGGCCTTAGGACATGTTGTAGAGCTGCAGAGATGTTAGAAAATCTGGTGGGGTGCCTTGTTCTTCCTTGCGCAAGCCCCAGGCGTGAGTTAGCTGTGGGTTAGTGCACCACGTCGCGCTGCCCGAGGGGCACGAACTTAAAGTGTGCTCCCGCCCACCAGCTCACTCGAGTGCG
>NW_024111247.1:0-15873 GCF_003073215.2 Triticum urartu
GGGACCTGCTATTGCCGTCCTTGGTGTCCAAAGTACCATGGTTCTTTGACATATTGTTACTACGAGCCAGCCAGCTGTCTTCTCCCGCACAAAAGCGGGTCATAAGTGTCGTGAGGGCTGCCATAGATTTCGGCTTCTCCTGACCAAGGTGCCGGGCTAGCCACTCGTCGCGGATGTTGTGTTTGAAAGCTGCTAGGGCCTCTGCATCCGGACAGTCGACGATTTGATTTTTCTTTGTTAGGAACCGAGTCCAGAATTGCCTGGCCGATTCTTCTAGCTACTGAATTATGTGGCTCAAGTCATCGGCATCTGGTGGTCGCACATAAGTGCCCTGAAATTTGTCGAGGAATGCGGCTTCCAGATCTTCCCAACAGCTAATGGACTCTGCTGGCAAGCTATTAAGCCAATGCCACGCTGGTCCTTTGAGCTTTACTGGGAGGTATTTGATGGCATGTAATTCATCACCGCGGGCCATGTGGATGCGGAGGAGGAAATCCTCGATCCATACCGCAGGATCTGTTGTGCCGTCGTATGATTCAATATTTACGGGTTTGAAACCTTCTGGGATTTGATGATCCATTACTTTGTCTGTGAAGCATAAGGGGTGTGCGGCGCCTCTGTATTGGGCTATATCGCGACGCAGCTCGAATGGGTCTTGCCCGCTGTGTTCGGCCCGGCCGGATTTACTTTTACTGTATCCGGCGTGACATTTATCGTCTCGCATAGTGGCGCGCCCTCGTGATCCGTAGATTGATCTTGCATGTTTTGCTTTGTCCTCCAATACGTCTCGCAGGTCTGGCGTGTTTCCCCATGCTTCTTTGATTTGAATGGCGTCGGGGTGCAGGCTGAGCTTTTGGCTGGAATGCCTCTCTATCACGGCCACGAGGTGGCCGATCAGCCGCGTCATATGCTTCTTCCTCTAGTCGAGGTAGCAACCTGCATTTTGGGTAACTCTTGGAGGGGCGCTCGAGTTTATATTCCTAGGCCGCGAGGACTTCAGTCCATCTGTCAGTTAGCAGATCTTGATCAGCTTGAAGCCGCTGCTGCTTTTTCTTAATGCTATTTGCCGTGGCCATAAGCCGGTGCTTGAAGCGCTCTTGTTCGACGGGATCCTCTGGCACGGCGAATTCGTCATCACCAAGGCTTGCCTCGTCTTTGGTGGGGGGCATGTAATTATCATCCTCCGCCTCTCCATCTGCCGCTCTCTCAGGAGGGCTGGCTCCCCCATCCTCCCTTGCTAACTCTTGCTGGAGGGGTTTGTTGTTGTCTTCGGCACTATCCGGAGTGTTATTACCTCCTGTGCCGGTATCACCACTTTTGCTTTGGCGGGACTTAGAGCGGCGCCGCTGATGTTGGCGCTTGGGTTGCTTCTTGGAGGGGTCATCCTCCGCTGTCTCGTCGCCATTGCCTTCTTTGGGTGTATCCACCTTGTATATATCGTATGATGAGGTGGCTGTCCAGTGCCCTGTGGGCAGTGGTTTCTCTTCGTCTCCCGCATCGTCGTCCATACTGTCAATGTCTTCGGAGTCGAAGTCGAGCATGTCGGTTAAGTCATCGACAGTGGCACTAAGTGGGTGGTGGGTGGGCTGCGAATTTCTTCGTCGTCCGCATCCCAATCCTGCCGGACATAGTTTGGCCAGGATCCTCCTGACAAGGAGAGAGACCTTAATGAGTTCAGTATGTCGCCAAAGGGCGAGTCCTGAAAAATATCCGCGGAGGTAAACTCCATGATTGGCGCCCCATCAGATTTGCTAGGAACGAGCGCAGGCGGTTTGGAGTCCGTCGCCAGAGAAGGATCCGACAATTTGACAACACAGCTCTCGTGCAGGGTAAGGTCGATGTTCGGCTCGATCACCGATGAGGATAAGGCTTCTGTGGCGGGGTCCATCCACCCGTCCATGGACTGCGCAACTGGCTCCGAATTGAGGGTCGGAGCGGCTGCCGGTGCGATCTCCTTAACACTGTCTGATGGTAGAGCTAAATCGTACTCATCGTGACCGCGTGGCGCACAAGGCAGAGGCTCAAATCCGTCGAAGATCAAGTCTCCGCGGATATCGGTCGTGTAGTTTAAGCTTCCAAACCTGACCTGGTGGCCAGGTGCTTAACTTCTAATCTGCTCCAGATGGCCAAGCGAATTGGCCCGCAGTGCAAAGCCACCGAACACAAAGATCTGTCCGGGGAGAAAAGTCTCACCCTGGACTGCATTGCTATCGATTATAGTAGGAGCCATCAAACCTAATGGCGACGACACAGATGAACTCTCAATGAAAGCACCAATGTCGGTGTCAAAACCGGCGGATCTCGGGTAGGGGGTCCCGAACCGTGCGTCTAAGGCGGATGGTAACAGGAGGCAGGGGACACGATGTTTTACCCAGGTTCGGGCCCTCTTGATGGAGGTAAAACCCTACGTCCTTCTTGATTAATATTGATGATATGGGTAGTACAAGAGTAGATCTACCACGAGATCAGAGAGGCTAAACCCTAGAAGCTAGCCTATGGTATGATTGTATGTTGTCCTACGGACTAAAACCCTCTGGTTTATATAGACACCGGAGAGGGTTAGGGTTACACAAGGTCGGTTACAAAGGAGGAGATACACATATCCGTATTGCCTAGCTTGCCTTCCACGCCAAGTAGAGTCTCATCCGGACACGAGACGAAGTCTTCAATCTTGTATCTTCATAGTCCAACAGTCCGGCCAAAGGATATAGTCCGGCTGTCCGGAGACCCCCTAATCCAGGACTCCCTCAAGAGGCAACGAAATTGTGTGTGTGCAAGCCAAAGATATAGGGCGACAGACCTATCGGTACGTCAAAGGGCACAGGGCAAGTTTGTGTGTGGCAGGGAGACATGACTAGAGCGCTCGATGTATCATTGTGTGTGGGGGGGGAGGGGGGAGGTAGAGACCTAACTAGAGAGGTAGAACGACTCGTATATGTGTTGAGAAGGAGAGACCTAGTTATGTCTTGAGGGAGATCAGTCGACATCCATACATAACTGAAGGACGGGAAATAGGTTGGGACAGAGAGAGAGAGAGAGAGAGAGAGAGAGGAGAGAGAGAGGGGGAGTGTCATGGGTTTGTCATGGCAGATGTCCTCGTGAAAGTTCTTAGTCGTGGAGCCATCCCAATGGGTTAGCTTAAAGGGGTTAAACCGGACAAGGGGACACGGGGAGTTTATACTAGTTCGGCCCCTTCCATGAAGGTAAAATCCTACGTCTAGTTGTGATTGGTATTGCTACGGTTTCCCGTCCCCAAACCGTGGCTGGGTCGTCCCTTTATATACACAAGTTAACACTCGCTGGTTTACAGAGTCCCGAGGCCGGACTCGGTCTCTATTCCTCTAACTTACAATACAAGTTTACATGATAAAATCGGTTCACATCTACAGGCTTTAATCCATCTTTGGGCCTTGCGCCTTCTTAAAGCGCCAGTATCTTCTCATCTTCATGGGCTTCAATCTTCATGGAGCTAATCCGGCCATGCCTAGCCGGTTTACCTCCAGTAACTATAGCCCCAACATTAGGCCCCAGATTGATTTGAACTTGTTCATGTCAATATCCCATACTTAGAAAAATTCTTGCTCTGGCACCTTTGTATAAATCTGGTAAATCGCCGTGACGTCATCCTTTAAATCCGCAGCCAATCATTATGATGTCATCTACCCATTGAAGCCGAAGATTCCCTTCATTAATGATCGTTTCAACCCTTGAGGCATCATCCTTAATAACTATCCATTTCCAGCTCCTCGATTTACGCACCTGTCACTTATCGGCTCACCTTATAAATAAGACTACAGGCCCTTCTCTTTATCCCCTTCGTCTCCGCTTCCTTCTTCTTCCTCCTTGCGACATCTCTGTCCCTGAGCGCCGCCGCCGCTACCGAGCTTTGCCACTGTTCCTCCACTGGCCGCTGCATCAACTTGGTCGTACCAGAAAACTGTGGTGCTCCTTTGTTGCTCCATCCTCTGTGAGTTCTTTCTGTTTCCCCCTTTGTAGATCTGTTTGAAGGTTCATTCGTTCCTCGCAGTTTATCAAAGTTCATCGGGGCTCCAATACGGCTCTGTTCCTCCTCATCTATGGACTTAAAAAACTTCACGCTTGATATATTGCGCGTAAATAGCTTACTTTCCGCTACTAGAACAAACCTTTTGTATGCAAAAACCGATCTGAAGCATTATGAACTGCCGTGGTTCCAACCCTTGTTAGGTCAAAATATTTTTGCTTTCCTGTCTTCAGTAGATCCAAAATTTCCATGTCCTCTTGCGAAATCTGTTTCTCCTTACTTAGTCATTTTACCTTGGGTCTGTATCCTCTTTACCATGTAGGCGGTTTACCCTTGTAAAAACAATCTATCTCATACCATTAGTCCCCTGGTAAACCGGCAGACCCCCTTTACATTCATTGTAACAGTCCGGTTTAACAACACATGTATACCCTTGATATGACCTTCTCATTCATTATTGTATCAGTCTCCGGTTTACACAATTTCACATATCTGTATATCTTTATTCCATTGCATCTTGTGTACCACCATGAATGATTTGTAAACCGGCATTTCTTTTTCAGGTTTTGTTTCACAATGGCCAAACAGTTTTGCGCTTGCAACTGGGCTTCTTCCCGGGTCACCGAAGAATAGTTGAACGGAATGGTCAATATCGGCACCTTGCCCAAGAAAACTGAAATTCGATGGCGAGTTCCAGGAACAGAGAATCATCCTACTCTGAGGCAGGGTGAGGTAGTGGTGTTTGTCGATCACATAGGCCGTGGTTTCAAACCGCCCGGGTCGAAGTTTTTCCGAGATGTTCTTGCCAGTTTCCAACTCCATCCTCAAGATATCAGACCCAACTCGGTGTCCAATCTATGCAACTTCCAAGTCTTCTGTGAAGTGTAATTACAAGAAGAACCAACTGCTGAGCTGTTCTGGGACTTTTTCCATCTGAACCTACATAATTTGTAAATGGTCCCAACACTGAACTTGGTGGTGTTTCTGTTCAAAAGCGGAAAGAAGTTCAATTCCCTCATGCCAAACTGCACAGTCACCCTAAGGAATGGAACCAGACTTGGTTCTACTGCATAGATACCTCTCCTGAAGATAACAACCCTCTTCCGGGTTATTGTGATCACCGGCTTTTAAGTTCTACGGGACGGGCCAAATATGCCCCTCAACTCGCCAAGCTCCGGGCCTTTATGGCCAACGGTTTATCAGGCGATTTTGTGCGTTGCTGGATATCTTGGAGCATCTTGCCACTAAGCCGCCTCCCCGGTTTAATGTGTGAGTACACCAGTGCATTAGAATACCCCTAACGCCACATCAACATTCAGTTAACCGATGAAGAGGTCACTGAAGGCGTTAAGAAAATTTTGAATGAATCGGAATCAGTCTGTCGCCAAACCGGCTTGAACCCCTTCTACACTCAAAATAAACCGCCTGCTGTAAGCACTATGCTTCCTTTTTATCTTTGATATCTTTAAATTGTTCATCTTCTAAACTTTCTTCTGTTTGTGTATAAACAGGGTGATGATCCCTTCCGGAAGCTGAAATCCGCAGATAAAGCGGCAAAGCCATCCCGTCCCAAAACCAAAGCCGTCAAGCGAACCTCAAAGTGGAAAACAGCCGAACGTATCAACATGGAACTTGATGAAGATGCAGAGGAACTGGAAGTTGAGGTAGAACTTGACG
Organism: Triticum urartu; assembly: GCF_003073215.2. NCBI lineage: Eukaryota > Viridiplantae > Streptophyta > Magnoliopsida > Poales > Poaceae > Triticum > Triticum urartu. Next base: position 5,681 of record NW_024111247.1, read on the forward strand.
CCCTTGGCTCCCTTTTCATGCATCTCATTAACAATGATCTTTATCAGGAGGACGTAGAAGGCAGCCAGGCTAATGATGTAGAGGTAATTACCCTTTCCTCCGGTTCAGACTCTATGCCAACACAAAAACCCCGTCAAATGGTCCGGAAAGTAAGCTTTTCTCATCCTCTTGCTTACTTGGATCCAACATTTATTTTGAAGACGCAGCAGCATGAAGCTCGCTGGACAACCCGGCACAGCGGCCAACAGGTCACTTCGGCCGGTTTACCTGATACCCCGGTTTGGAAGCGCTGATCTGAGGTCTCTCTCACTTCTGACAATTCTTATCCCAAGGCAGGTTATTTTAGACAACCTCTTAATCCGTCCGATTCAAATTATCAGGTGACACCTCCCTCATCCTCTGGTGAGTCAACAACAACCCAACTCCCTCCTCTCAAAACTATAGCTGGGTAAGTACTCAAACCCTTTGTTCGAACGATTTACATATTCTGAGTAATATGCTAAATTTTCACCTCTTTTATTTTTGTTTGCAGAGCCAAAGCCAGACCTAGCAAAAAAGCTCGGGTGAACAATCCGTCTGAAGACCAGGTGGTTCTTGAACAGGAGCAAACAGATGTACCGGACCAAACTCGTGAACCAGAGGGTCCCCATCCTGACGCTACCTTTGATGAGCCACCCCCTCAAGACCGGAATATTAATGAACAAACTGAGGCTGATACTGCTGTTCCTGATACTGATCCGGCAGCTCCAATCTAGGCTAGTCCGGTGAGAGTTACAAGTAGTCCACCATCACCCACAAAAACTACTGGAGGCCTAGGAGATGACGTTATCATTACCGGCATGGGCCAGAACTCTCCTGGCCATCCTATAATCTTGGCCAAACATAGCGCCAAAGAAGAGCGTGCTGCCATGGAGAAGAGTAAATGGAGCACTGATTTGTCAAGTTATGCTCATCTCAGCCCTGAAGAACTCCATTCCGGTTTTTTAAACTGTCTGCACTCAAACCGAGATTATGAGGCTGGTTTGGTGAACTTGATGAAGGAACGTTATGAGGTATTTTCATATCCCTTTATTTCTTGATTCCAAAGTTGAAACACTAGCCCAAGTAGCCCCCAAGGGCCGTTTTATGATGTTAATCTTAAACCGGGACTTTGTAATACTTTAATCCTCTCCTGCTGACCCTCAAAATGTCAGGTCCTTAGCGAAAACAAAACCGATACTTTACCAATGTAATTATGTAGCTTTCCTCAGTGTAGCCCCCAAAGGCTGGTTTTGCTTTGCGAGGTAATCCGGGTCTTGAATCCATGCATCCGTTTGAAACAGATGTACATTAGCCCCCAAGTGTCAAGGATAATGCTTGCACTGTCCTGGAGACTTATAAAAGATGTATTGATAATAGAGCAAATAGGCATTAGTCCCCAAGTATGAAGTGCATAACTTGTTATACGCTTAGTACTTAGAAAATACATATCATGTTGTTGACATATCTTCGTTGTTACAGGCCGAGCTAAGCAATAGAGATGCCCGAACCGCTGACTTGCAAGAGAACGTGAAGTCCCAACAAGCAGAGGCTGTGAAAGCTAAGGAGGAACTGACCAATGCCCTGGCAGCTATGGAAAAGCTAAAGGAGACTTTTAGCAAGGAGAGTGCTGACTGGGAAACCGAAAAGGCCGGTTTAACCAAAAGAGCTGAGGATGCCGAAGCAGCCCTGAAGCCAGTTGTAGATGAACTAACTAGCTTGAAGTGGCAAATCAACGCCATGCCGTCCGCTGTATTTGGTAAGTATATCCTTATGCTTTTTGTCCAATTCATCAGATCTTATTGTTTACCAGTTTGGCTGATATTAAACCATGATAGGCACTCGCATTACTCATCTGGGCGCTGATATGCGGATGAAGCTTAAAGCGGCTTACACCTTAATAGAACAGCTTTACTCTGGATCCCAGCGTGCTATATGCACTGCAGCCTACAATAAACCGGCACCAACACTAATAAAAGAAACTCTTGAGAAGCTGGCCATGCTACCAGCCCGGATTACTGAACTGAGGAAAGCAGCCGCAAGAGCAGGAGCGCTGACTGCACTAATCCGGGCCAAGGCATGGATTCTGGATCTTGAAGCTGATGACATTATTAAAGGATATCCAGGTGTGAAGGAGGACGGTTCAAACTTCAACAATGATGATCTCCGAAGGCTGACAAAGGAGATGCGGCCAATAGCCAGCAAACTGGAAGAAGACACAGACTTATCTCATTTCTAGCCGGCTTACGATACTGAAGGGAAGAGACAGCCTACCGAAATCCATGAAGTCGAAGAACTTGTGCCTCCAATCCGTAAGCATACTTACGCTCCTGATATTAACCCCTCCAGCCTTATCCATGAAGAAGCCGTGTTTCAAGCTTTAACCGGAATCGATTGGTCAACGGTTGATTTCCAGCGTCTGGGGAGGGATGAAGAAGAAGTGATTGCACCAAATAATTCTCAACCGTCAACCCGTCCAGACGAAGCATCTTGAACCGGCAGCCGGTTTACCAGCTACTATGTGCCACTGCTTTGAAACAATTATTCAATTGGAGCCGTTTTGAAGCTTCTTGTAATAGGATAGCAAAAACCCCATTATCTGTCATGCCCTCGATCATGTTTATGTTGCTTTGACATGTGGAAAACTTGTTTCACTTTTTGGGATATATTTATGCATAGCCCATAATGATTTTTGTTCCTGGATACAAGAACTTGAAAGTGTCCTAGTGGTTTACCACTGGACGGGTCATGATGTCCAAAAATATACAATACTTGGATGGATAATCAAAGTTTGTATTAAAATAACATCTGCAACATACCTCGTTGGCTGACCAACTACTTGTATGGTAAAGGTGAAAACACCAATCCAGAGCATTGATAACTCTTGGCCCTCTTATCGTTGCATGTAGAAATCATATTGGGCTAAAAAGCCGTTGAGTTGTTTGTATAAGAATGGTGACATCTAGTCAAAACCAGACCGGAGCAGTTTGCTACCGGTTTAGAATCTGATCATGTACTGACAACTAAGCGTTGAAAGTCAAGCCGGGTTGTAATGAACATCGGTTTGTCAAAAAATGTTTATAAATCCCTTATCACAAAAATAGCAAAAATACAAGAAATACGCAAGGCTTTTCATGGGCTGCCAGGCCCTAAATTGAGGCTTTTCATGGGCTACCAGGCCACTGAGTTAAACCATTCTACAAAGCCTTTTTAAGATGGACCTCAATCTTTAACCAATCACCGATTTAACTTTGACAAGTTCAGGGTCCATGGGATTGACTTGTCAAATGTTCGATGGGTCATACCAGGTTTACCTGGATGGAGTGACTTACTTAAAGAGGCAGGATAACCCGGGGTTTTAGGTGAATACACCTGGCTTCCAAGCCTGGCTTGATAGCCTATTACAAGGGTTCAAACTCATTGTTCTTTGAGAAGCAAAGAGCCCCCAGGTAATATGTGAGCTGTGCTCGGTGGTTACCTATGTTTGAGCTGTGCTTAACGCAACAGACTCTCTTTGGCTCCACATAATTTTCCTTTTTGGCTTAACACCTATCAAGAGGTGTAGCTATGGTGTGACAACAACCAAGCCCCCTAATGATATCCCTTTGTGGTGTTAAACCGATCAAGAGGTGTAGCTATGGTTCAGATACGACCAAGCCCCCTAGTGATTTTCTTTATATTCGTGCGGCCGCAGAGGCTGGTTTAACAAAACTCCGCTTTGTCAGTATAAACTTTTGTAAGCTCACACACGATGTAAAAAGAACAGAGACCCCGCTTTATTCGAGGCTCCGATTTATTATATAATATATAATTGTCATAAATATGTACATACGAAGAGCCTATGGCTCAAGTATACTAAGGCCGAAGAAGAGCTATATTCCATGGCCGCTTGGTCTCCTCCTCCGATTTATTTGAGTCCTTGTGCTCTCGAACATCAATGAGGTAGTATGACCCGTTGTGCAGATTCTTGCTGACCACAAAAGGTCCTTCCCAAGGTGGGGATAATTTGTGCATATCAGTCTGATCCTGGATGAGGCGGAGCACCAGATCGCCCTCTTGAAAAGTTCTTGTCTTAACCCGGCGGCTGTGATAACGTAGGAGATCTTGTTGATAAATCGCCGAACGTGCCGCTGCAAGATCACGCTCCTCATCTAACAGGTCCAATGAATCCCGATGTGCCTTCTCAGTATCAGCTTCAACATAAGCTGCCACACGGGGCGAGTCGTGATGGATGTCACTAGGAAGAACCGCCTCTGCTCCATAAACCATGAAGAAAGGTGTGTAACCCGTAGATCTGTTAGGTGCGGTGTTGATGCTCCATAACACAGAAGGTAATTCCTCCACCCAGCAACCCGGTGTCCGCTTCAAAGGAACCATCAGCCGGGGTTTAATACCTCTAAAAATTTCTTGATTTTCCCTCTCCGCTTGACCATTACATTGGGGGTGAGCCACCGATGCTATATCAAGCCGGATGTGCTCACGTTGGCAAAATTCCTCCATCTCTCCCTTTGACAGATTAGTACCGTTATCAGTTATAATACTGTGTGGAAAGCTAAACCGGAATATCACCTTTTTGATGAACTGAACCACCGTGGACGCATCACACTTACTTTTTTTGAAGGTTAAATAGTAGGAAAGGCTCCTACTGCAAAATTATATTAAAGGTCAAACGGTCTTTACAAGGGGTGGGGGGAGAGGGGGTGAGTAATGGAGAAAGAACTATACAAGAGCTAATATTTACAAAACATGTCTCAGGGGGAAACTTAGCTAGAGTGATCATACTATAGAGTCTAGAAAGTCAGGGATCAGATGTTTCTTATGCTCAGGTAATCTGTAGACAATGTTTGAAAGATCGTTTCTAAATCTGGCCTTCCAAGATGAGAAGGAGGGAGTCATCTATCGAAATTAGTTGTTGTTTCTTTCTTTCCAGAGGCTCCAAGCAGCCACAAGGAAGACATCCATGATCAGTTTGTGTTGATTCCTTGATTCTAGGTATGTCATCATATCCAAGCGGTTGCCAGCATCCGGCCAAGTAATCTTAAGATCACGCCAGCAATGTCTACTGAATGTGCAATGAAAGAAGAGATGCTCCACTGTTCCTTCCACATGTTCCCCGCAAAGTTGGCAGTCCAGATTATTCCCGATGTTATAGTTCCTTCTCTTCAACATGTTACGTGTATTAAGGCGATCAACCAGGAGGAACCACCCAAATACTTTGATCTTGGGTATGCTTTTGGCTATACACAACCATCCAAAGGCAGCATGGGCAATGACCTCACGAAAGAAGAACTTGAAGTAATCTGTGGTTTTGAAAACCTGTGCCCCCCACGTACAGATCCATTTATCTTTGTCCTCTGAAAGGGTGATGGAGCTGACATCACTCTAGAGGGCTCGGAGTTCTGCATGGGCCTGTACAGAGAAGGGAAGATGAAACGCCTCCCTAACATTGGAAATCGTGAGCATCGTGTTGACCGATGCATCTTCTAGGGTGGTGTAAGAGAACGCTCGGGGAAAGGCTTCCTGAAGAATATGTTGATTCCAATCATCTTTCCAGAATAAAGTCGACCGACCATCTTTTATCAAGACTTTCGTGACCCCTCGGTAAGTTGGGATGAGTTTCACCAGCTCGCGCCACCAAAAAGATCCACAAGGGGTTGTCGCATGCGGGATCACATCCGAGTAGTAGGTGTCCCAGACAAGTTTCACCCAGGGCGTATCTAGTCGGTTATAGAATTTGTGAAGCATTTTGAGCAACATCGCATCATTTTGAACTTTGAGATTGAGCACACCCAATCCTCCATTCTTTTTTGGTCGGCAGACCATATCCCAAGCAGCCAGTGGGTTAGATTTATCATTTGTCTCGGTTTTTTTCTTCCAAAGGCCATGTCTTCGCATTTTATCAAGTTGTTCAACAATTTTTGGGGGAAGACGAAAAACTCCCATTGGGTAAATGGCCAGGGAGGTGACTAGTGAGTTCATGAGAGCTAATTTCCCTGCATATGACATGAGAGACATAGTCGCTGTAATCCTTCCTTCTGCTTTGCATACCTAGGGAGTCATGTCCAGCACCGATGGTTTGGTGGTTCCAAGGGGGAGACCGAGGTACGTGATGGGCATGACAGCCGTAATGCACCCAAAAATAGCAGCAAGCTCATCACATTTATCTACTGGTGTGTTGATGGGTATCAAAGTAGATTTGTGGAAGTTGATGTGCAGTCCAACCGAGGCAGCATAATCTGTAAGAATTGTCTTCATGCTCGCCGCTTGAGTAACGCAAGCAGGCATGATGATGATTGTATCGTCAGCGTATTGGATCACGGGGAAGTCAGACGTGTTGGAGGAAGCAATAGGCAGTTGCAATCGGTTGTCTTGTAGGGCCTCATTTATATTTGACTGCAGTAACTCTGCAGCAAGAACAGAAATGAGGGGAGAGAGAGGGTCTCCTTTTTGTACTCAGCATTTGCACCAAAATTGCATTCCAGGTATCCCGTTTAACAACAAAGAAGATTTCCCTGAAGATGAAAGACTCGTGATCCAGGATATCCACTTATCATTGAATCCCATGTTCCTCATTATTTGGATGATAGTGTCGTGCTCCACAGTGTCGAATGCTTTGGTAAAGTCTAATTTTAGGAGGATAATCTCACGTTTTGATGCTTGACATTGGTGTATGTACTCGAAGGCCCAGCCAAGGCAGTCATGGATAGATCTCCCCTTCAAAAATCCATACTGATTTTTGTGCACAATGTTTAAGATCACCTTTTGCAGTCGGTTGGCTAGGATTTTGGTAATAAGCTTGAGGCAACAATTAAGCAATGTGATCGGCATAAAGTCATTGACAATTTCGGGGGCCCTGGTTTTAGGTATGAGTGTGATGTACCCGTAGTTTATACTTTCAAGGTTTAAGTTGCCAGTGTAGAACTCATCGCAAGACGGTAAAAATCTTCCTTGATGATGGGCCAACAAGCTTTCAAGAACGCGCAATTAAATCCATCAGGGCCAGGAGCATAGTCCGGAGGCATTTCTTTGACCACCTCATCGATCTCTTTATGTGTGAAGGGAGCCGTCAAACTATCAAAATCGACTTGTGTACGACGCATGTGGGAAAGATTGAATCTCATTTGTGGCTTGCTATTTTTGCCCATATGGTTTTTGAAGGCCTCAAATAGTAGAGATTCTTTGCTGGAGTGATCTTCCACTGTCGTACCATCATCAGATTTGAGTCTAGAGATGCAATTTTTGCGGTATCTTTCCGTAGCTACTACTTGGAAGAATTTTGAGTTCTCATCGCCAAACTGGATCCAACGTATGGTGCACCGTTTTTTCCAGTATTCTTTTTGATAATGCAGTAGCCGAAGATGATGTGTGCGGAGGATGCGCTGAAAATTCCCCTCTGGTATAGTCAAATCTCGTTTATCCACAATATGATCCAATTCTAGGAGGGCTTTATTGGTGTTCTCAATTGCTGTTTTCAGCCTAGATATACTCTTACTCCAGACAGTGAGATCATGTCTGAGGTTTTTGAGTTTCTGACATAGGCTTGAGGCCGCATTTTTATTCTTCCCATGTCGAATGGGTTTATTCCATGCAGTGCTCACCACATCTAAAAAACCGGGGTGTGCTATCCAATAGGTTTCAAAATGGAACAACTTGCATTTGGGGATGGTAGTTTGAATGACCACGTTGCAAGGTATATGATCAGAGATTGGCTTACCGAGTGGATTGACTAGAGTATTTGGGAACGTGGTTGTCCAATTAAGCGTCGTAAAGAACCAGTCAAGCTGTTCAAGAAGAGGGTGTTGTTGCATATTGGACCAGGTGTAATTTCGACCTTTAATGGGTAATTCAATGAGATTCTGCTCTCTAATGAAATCATTGAAAGTAAACATATCATTCACATCACCACCAGGTTTGTTGCGGTTTTCAGGTGATCTGATGAAATTAAAATCGCCTAGAAGAAGCCAGTCTTCATAGGATGGTATATCGATATCGAAAAGCCATTCAGTAAAGGACGTCCGTGCATCACCTTGGCAAGGGCCATAGATATTAACCAGCTTCCATCGATGAGGGGATTGCCGGGAAGAAAATTCAACCCCAAGGGCAAATTGTTCAGATAAGAAGACCGAGCCATCAAACAAAGCACTACACCATATCGTAATGATGCCCCCAAGGCTCCTACCACTGGAACAAACGCAAAAGAATCAAAACGTCTTGGGCAAATCAATTTAAGCATACTAGCGTCAAAAGTCTGCATTTTGGATTCCTGAATACAAATAACCGTGCAGCCTGACGAGGTAATCGCATTCGAAAGAGCTAAGTGTTTATCAGGCTAATTTAAACCACATACGTTCCAACAGAGTATGTTCCAAGTTTGCAAAAGTACCATGACTAATAAAAGGAAATAAGTTAAGTGGACTCGGAGGGCGAGCCACCATTCTTGTCGGAGAGGATCTCATCAGTGAGCTCGTCAGATGTTCTGCATGGTGCTGACAGAAGTGGGAGGGGGCACCGTTTCTGCAGTGGATTCAACAGAAGGATCATCCACCTCCTTGGTGCAAGAAAGAGCAGATGGCAGCATGCGGGGTTTCACTTTGGACTTGGTGACTCGAGCTTCGGTGAGCAGGTTGGTACAAAAGCCATCATATTTATTCAACCTGTTGCTGCGCCTGAGGGAAGCAGTGTCAATGGGGGCCTGACTTTTGCCTTTGCGAAGCTTGGGGGGCATTGGGTCAGTACTGCTATCACCCATGATGGCAAGTTCAGCAGACATGTTAGGTGCAAGGGCAGCCTCAGTTTGGATCTCTGAAGGAGGAAGCAGAGTGTCCATCTCAGCAGACAAACTAGGAGCAGGTAGAGCTAGTAGTCCCATTGGTGGCTGAATAACATCTGAGGGCTCATCTTGAGTGGAGGCATCGGGTACTGGAAGATTGATATGGCCCAAATCAGTAGCAGCAGAGTTCTCCTGAGCGAGATTGAGTGGATGAAAAGTCACAAGAGCCGATTCAACAGTAGGAGCAGCCTCAATCTGCAGAGTATTGGGCTCCTCCACGACAGGTATTTCCTGTATAAGAACAGTGGATGTAGGCACCGAAGTGTTACCTGCCTGAGGAACAGTTGCAAACAACAGTCCATCCTCCCCCACTGAGACTTGTATCTCAACACGAAAGTGATCATGTCGCATCCCATAACCATGCACCCATGGACCCATAGTGGCCAACAGAGGACGCATAGCAAGATAAATAGAAGCATTAAGTTGCTGGCCGGGGATGGGATCAGACAGAAGAAGATTCATGAGATAAGTACCTTGATTTGAAAGACCAAAACTCATGCCCTGACTGTGAACATCAACAGTAACTGTCAGAACCTCACTAGTAACAGACTGATCAGCTTGAGCATTCTGGACAGAGACATGGTCTTCAACAATCAGAAGTGCCACAACAGCGCCAGAATTGGTGTCATCAGAGACTGTAATAGAATCATTCCAAGCATCAGCATCATTCTCCATTATGTTGTTTTCTGGTGTGATGCCAGCTTCAAATGTAAGACCTTGTGCAGATAACCAAGCTTGAAAGTTCATCAGGTACTGCGGCATAGTGATGTCTACTACACAACCTTTTCTTGTAGACGTTGTTCGGCCTCCAAGTGCAGAGGTTTGTAGGACAGTAGCAAATTTCCCTCAAGTGGATGACCTAAGGTTTATCAATCCGTAGGAGGCGTAGGATGAAGATGGTCTCTCTCAAGCAACCCTGCAACCAAATAACAAAGAGTCTCTTGTGTCCCCAACACACCCAATACAATGGTAAATTGTATAGGTGCACTAGTTCGGTGAAGAGATGGTGAAACAAGTGGTATATGGATACTAGATAAAGGTATTTGTAATCTGAAATAATAAAAACAGCAAGGTAACTAATGATAAAAGTGAGCGTAAACGGTATTGCAATGCTAGGAAACAAGGCCTAGGGTACATACTTTCGCTAGTGTAAGTTCCCTCAACAATACTAACATAATTGGATCACATAACTATCCCTCAACATGCAACAAAGAGTCACTCCAAAGTCACTAATAGCGGAGAACGAACGAAGAGATTATGGTAGGTTACGAAACCACCTCAAAGTTATTCTTTCCAATCAATCCGTTGGGCTATTCCTATAAATGTCACAAACAGCCCTAGAGTT
>NW_024111248.1:0-13547 GCF_003073215.2 Triticum urartu
GAAAGCATGCTTTATTTTTTGATTGTCTTCCTTATGAGTGGCGGTCGGGGACGAGCGATGGTCTTTTCCTACCAATCTATCCCCCTAGAAGCATGCGTGTAATACTTTGTTTCGATAACTAATACATTTTTGCAATAAGTATGTGAGTTCTTTATGACTAATGTTGAGTCCATGGATTATACGCACTCTCACCCTTCCACCATTGCTAGCCTCTCTAGTACCGCGCAGCTTTCACCGGTACCATAAACCCACCATTTGCCTTCCTCAAAACAGCCACCATACCTACCTATTATGGCATTTCCATAGCCATTCCGAGATATATTGCCATGCAACTTTCGCTGTTCCATTTATTATGACACGCTTCATCATTGTCATATTGCTTTGCATGATCATGTAGTAGACATCGTATTTGTGGCAAAGCCACCTTTCATAATTTCACACATGTCACTCTTGATTCATTGCACATTCCGGTACACCGCCGGAGGCATTCACATAGAGTCATATTTTGTTCTAAGTATCAAGTTGTAATTCTTGAGTTGTAAGTTGAGGAAAGGATGATGGAGACTATGATTCCCCCACAAGTCGGGATGAGACTCCAGATGAAAAAAGAGAAAAAAAGAGGCCATAAAAAAGAGAAAAAAGGCCCAAATAAAACAAATGAGAGAAAAAGAGAGAAGGGGCAATGCTACTATCCTTTTTCCACACTTGTGCTTCAAATTAGCACCGTGATCTTCATGATAGAGGGTCTCCTATTTTGTCACTTTCATATACTAGTGGGAATTTTTCATTATAGAACTTGGCTTCTATATTCCAGTGATGGGCTTCCTCAAAATTGCCCTAGGTCTTCGTGAGCAAGCAAGTTGGATGCACACCCACTTAGTTTCTTGTTGAGCTTTCATACACTTATAGCTCTAGTGCATCCGTTGCATGGCAATCCCTACTCACTCACATTGATATCTATTGATGGGCATCTCCATAGCCCATTGATACGCATAGTTGATGTGAGACTATCTTCTCCATTTTGTCTTCTCCACAACCACCATTCTATTCCATCTATAGTGCTATATCCATGGCTCACGCTCATGTATTGCGTGAAGATTGCAAAAGTTTGAGAACATCAAAAGTATGAAACAATTGCTTGGCTTATCATCGGGGTTGTGCATGATTTAAATATCTTTTGTGATGAAGATTGAGCATAGCCAGACTACATGATTTTGTAGGGATAGCTTTCTTTGGCCATGTTATTTTGAGAAGACATAATTGCTTGGTTAGTATGCTTGAAGTATTATTATTTTTATGTCAATATTAAACTTTTGTCTTGAATCTTTGGATCTGAATATTCATGCCACAATAAAGAAAATTACATTGAAAATTACATTAGGAAGCATTCCACATCAAAAATTATGTTTTTATCATTTACCTACTCGAGGACGAGCAGGTACCCGCAGACAGATGGGCAGTCCAAACGAGTCAATCAATGCCTGGAGACCTATTTGAGATGCTTCGTCCACGCTTGCCCAACCAAGTGGTCTCATTGGCTGGCCCTCACCGAGTTTTGGTACAACACTTCTCCTCACTCTGCCCTTGGAACATCCCCGTTTGAAGCCTTGTATGGGCATGCGCCACGGCATTTTGGCATCATCGACCCCCTGTCGTGTGCGGCTCCGAACCTGGAGGATTGGCTGCAAGACCGGGCGCAAATGGAGGCTTTGCTTCATCTTCTTCGCTCTCGTCAGCAGATGAAAGAGTCCGCTGACAAGAAAAGATCAGCCCACGTGTTCGCTGTGAAAGATTGGGTGTTCTTGAAGATTCAACCATACATTCAACGGTCGCTGGCTACAAGAGCTAACCAAAAACTGTCCTTCGGGTATTTTGGTCCATTTCAGGTGGTGCAACGGGTCGGCCAGGTCGCCTACAAGCTTCAGCTTCCCGCCTCATGCAACATCCACCCGGTATTTCACGTGTCCCAGCTACGCCGGGCCTTGCCGTCGGCAGAACAAGCTTTGGACGAACTGCCAACGGAGGCAGCGGCCAACCCCGAGCCAGTGGAGATCCTCGACACTTGTCTTCGCCGTCGCGGTACGGCTCAGGTTCCTCAAGTACTCATTCGCTGGACGGAGCAACCGGCTTCGGTGGCGACTTGGGAAGACCGATAGGAGCTCCAGCACCATTACCCAGCCGCTCCAGCTTGGGGACAAGCTGGTTCTCAAGAAGGGGGAAATGTTACGGCCCAACCTACCACTACTACTACAGCAGCCCGCCAAGAAGATGGAGTGCAGCGTCGGACCCAGAGAGCCCACGAGCCCAACAAGTGCAAGAACGGTGACGGCTGCCATGGCAGCATCCAGGGTGATCGGGGCGTCATTGCAACAGTAGCAGGTGCCCAGCCCTGCTAGCTCATCGGAGGAGCACCCTCATATTGGATGGCGGACCACCATGAATTTGGAGCTCTCCGGCCTAACCTTCCTCGTGCAGCTAGCGCTGCTCTCCGCAGCCACCATGTGCAATTTGTGAGAAGGAAATGGAAGAAAAGGGGGAATGGATAAGAACCGTGGTAATTGTGGACGGGAGCCACGAGCTAACATGAAGCCTCTAGAAAAAAGGAAATCTGGCCGTTGGTTGCCTTGTAACTTGGACGGTGTGATGCAAGGCAGAACCCCATGCTCGATTGGCCGGCAGACTACGAGCATAATTGGTTTGATGCCAAAAGTTGGCATGCCAAATTTTAGCAATTGCCAAATGTTGGCTAGAGATTGATTGCTTGCCAATTTCCGCTGCCAATCTCACAAAAGATTGCCAAATGTTGGTAACAAACAATTATGCTCTACAAGTGTTTCCCATTTAGAAACCCAGATTTTGGGCACCTAAATACCACCGTGTGGTACATATATTGCTGATGTGGTCTACTTCGGATGTATATAGCATCACCTGGCCTAGGTCCCTTTTCTTTACTTTTATCCGCATCAACATCGCCTGCCGACCATAATATATCTATAGGCAACCCATGAACCTAAATTTGCACCTAAACTAATCCCATGATTATTTGGTCTATCTATGAGCCATGGTTCAAACTGCCACCTTTCTAGGAAGGAGGGACCAGACACTCGGACAATACATTTCATGGAGGTACAAGATAACCCATGGAAAACACAAAGGGTAAAGTGGAGTCGAGAAATCAGAGTAAGGCAAAGGGAGTGTGAGATCTCCCTCCAATTGTATGTGGACCTGAGGTGTATAGAGACCAAAAGGTACTATGAAATATAACGACAACACATGTGATCTTGCACAACATGATCATAGAGAATCCGCGGAGGTCAAGTAGAGAAGTGTGACTTCGACTACAATGGAGCACATGTCATGCCTCAACATCAAGAAAATAGTACGATCCAAACATTTCTCGAAATGCATCGCAATATACAGAATCGACAAAGCTCATGAAAACTCCGATATTATTTTGTGGAGCACCTGTGGGAACTTCAAGGGCAATAGTTCATCATGTATCATCATGCTTATATCATATTCAGATTTACTTTATTTAGACTAAATGCTGAGTTTGAATTTTAATATTTAAATTTTAAAACAATGAATTAAATGTTATTGAAACGCCTCCATTAGAAACATCAAGGTTTGTATTAATATGTTGTGCAAATGTGGTTGAAATAGGGGTTTATGTATGAGATGGATGTGAGATATAGCAAAGTAAAATAGTAGTTATGTTTTAGGGACCAAAATAACAAAACAAAGCACTTTTTCACCCATTTCTTGCTCGACAATTCGACCAAGAACTCATGGCCGCTCCGCAACCTCCTCGTTCGGCCTCTCCGTAGGTTCTGCATTCATGACTTCGTTGGTACATTCTCTTATGTACACTTTTGAGTATTATGTGCGCACTATGCTGCCTTCTCGTCTGATGAGTCACCACCCCTTAGAGTAGCCCAACACCGTGTTCAACCCCAATATATTGTAGTTACCATCTTCCAGTTCAATTCTTTGTTACAAACTTGTTTTTCCGGCTGAATTTTCAGAGGGCTTATGACTTCAGTGAAATTTGGAGGCTCATTTATGAATAATATTATAGTTTCTTTCCTATCCATCGTTGAGCTGACAATGACATCATCCAAAAAGCGTACTTAAGTTGCATCCACAACAAGACTTTTTTCATGAGTGAATGCGTAGAGTTGATTCTTGCCGCCTTTATGTCTTTTATTTCTTAAATATAGAAACAGCTTATATTTATTTTGCTCCCTCCTTTGTTTATTACAAAGATTTTTTAAATTATTTTTTGTCTAGACTTTGGTAAAAATATAAATTTGTCGAATTGACATTCTTCTATTCCCTCTAGTGTTTTGTCTATATTTGTTTTTTTTAATAAAAAAATAATTTCTCCACTTGATAATGATATATTTTTGTGTTTATTCAGAAATATCTTGTCGAGAGAAGAATATATAATGTTATTGCTTTTGTTTGCAATAATATTTAATTCCTTTTTCTTGCACTTTGTTTCATACTTGTTTTATTTTTAATAAATTTTACTTCTTTTTTGTCTAAGAACCGAGTGTAACCAGAGTCAACATGGGTGTGAATGAGAGTTTACATATGTCAATGAATACAGATTTCCAACATCATATCGAGCAAAACATGTCCCACACTTTACACCAATTTATACTAAACATTTATAATTTTTTATGGTCCATTATGTTGCTAAATCATTAATATATGACAATTTACACTTTATTTAACGAACAATATTACCTAAACATTATTGTTTCCAACAACAAGAACCATGTACATGTTTAATTATTTTGATCGAGGGGAAAATTATACTATATTTTAGAACCATATTACGTTTAAAATATGTCAAAATCACATTTGTCAATGGAATAATTTCTGCCAGTTATGTGTACCATAATGCATCCACATATGTTTTTTTTTCAGTTAGTATTTTTCAATACCTCCATACAAAAGCATCTTTAAGTACCATTAAGATGGTTCTACAATGTACGAGGGTAATAGATATGGTAACAAAGTTCTATATAATACAATTGTCTATGTTAGTTATAATTAATAAGAGTGACTATTCTACACCCGGGCTCACCAACACCCGAATGTGAACAGTAAATTCAAAAAGTTCTGAAAAATACAGGGAGCGAAGATGCTCTTGTGCACAAGGTTTGTACAATTTTTTGTGGTGTTTGCACATCTTATGAGCTCGTGCCAAAAAAATTGAGGTGTGTGAAAAACTTTGAATAAGAACACTATTCAGAGCCAATTTTTTTGTACGGGCACCTCAGATGTGCAAACAAGGAAAAAATTGCACAGATGAGCATCTTGGATGCATAAAAAATCCAAATGTTTTTAATTGTTTATACTAGAGAACAATACCATTAGGAAGTCCCACATGACGTCCATGCCCCATGGAGATGTCATCGAACCCACGATGGCCGACAAGTTAGAGTCAATCCTCATTCATTTGTTTCGTGCGGTCTGTATGGTCGAGTTTTTTCTTAACCATGTTAGCAAATCTCCTCGTATATCTTACTTTTACTAACACTAGTAAGGTTGCATGTGCAACGAACGTCTCGATTTGCATATGTCTCGGTAAACCATGACAAACATGCATTTAAAAGTACCCAAGATTAGATCAATAGTGGGCACCGGGTCCATATATTGCCCGTGAAAATGGCTATGAGAATGAAATATATGTATATAATACAAATACACAATTGATAAAAAAGACATATGACCAAAAAGGGGAAATTGTGGTGGAGAAAATCGAACATAACGTTTTGGACAACAATGGCCAACCATCACGTGACTTATGTAGATTCACTTCAAGTCTGATTGTTAGATATCTTCTATTACAAGGCGCTAATGCATAATAATAAATTAGAATTCCTGCAAAATAAAAACCCGAAAAGGGCATATAGAAACCAAACAATCAATCCACTTGTATAACACTATCACATCTCTGTTCAAATGTCCTCACTAAGATTTGGTTTTGTGCTTCCTATTTATCCTTATTCATTACTAAAAAGGTATTAAGCTGCTCATAGATCCGCATGCAACATTGGAGGCCGATACTTTCATAGTTTTTCACAAAAATAGAAGACGCTTCGCAAGCATGACTCATATTACCATACACTTTTAGTATTTACTGCCTGTAATGACAAAAAACCGGCAAGAATACATTCATATATAATACAACATGGTACCATACTTTACAAATTACTTCCGTTAGCTAGCAACCCAAAATTATAGATCTCAATTGAAATAAAATGCTAGTGCAACAACCAAAGAACATATTCAGCCATGTTGACACCAACCAGCAAAAAAAAGGTTGTTAACCCCTGGAAAAAAAGTGAATTGTTCTTCGAGTATACTATTTAGATAACATATTTGCTCCATTCTATTAAAGTAACTTTGACCAAGCTCAATTTTCAGGTCTAAAGTCCCAAGCCTAATGGAAAAAATGCATATAGACATACCTGAATGATGGTTGCGTGAAGGTTAAATTAGCCAACCACTTCCTCTAAAAAGATTTGGATTCAAGATGTTTTACATGAACAATTTGTATTCAATGCCCAAGTATTAAAGAACTAATTTGAGTTTTGCTACTATAGACCCTCAATCCAATAATACCATTTCTACGAATAAGAACCTTAGTTTGTTTCTTGTAGTGAGTCCACCACCTGGGTAAAAAGATCTAGAAATGACTTCACCCATGGTTAAACCAAAAAAAAATATTTATGTGGCACATAGAACCTGTTGCCCTGGTAGGCACAAACTTAGTAAATAGAAGATGTTTAATCTAGACATCATGAATTGCCATCTTGATGTATTGCAAAAAATTAACAACACTGAAGTATAGAACACCATACCTTGAAATAGCTGCAACATGCTGACTGGCAAAATAGTTATAACCTATGCCCATAGAATGTGTGAGAAGGGACGAGATAGTGCATTACTATAACAATCTACTAGATCATTGATGGCGCGAGTTTCCGCGCCCGTCTATTTTGTCAATAAAATAATGAGCATCGATGAACTTATGTAAAAAATTGGATAATAGTGCACCCACTCATTTTATTTTGAAAGAATGATATAATTATTTGGGAAAGCTATATGGTAATCTCTGTAATAGAATATGAACAACACAAACTTGATGTGTTCAGATGGTGGGGGTGAAATAAATCCGAAGAAAATTATTTGCAACACACGATATCATCATTTTGACAAAAGCTTTAGCAAAGCACATAATATGAAACAAACTGAAATTAGTGTTACATGCCCCAAAAAAATCCGTGCAGCCTTTTGTCAAAGTTTAGTGCGCTGCACGTACCACCACCTGCATCATCATCATCTATCCTTGCATCAACACGATCACATAGAATCGATCATTGTTTCTCCATCTAAGTTGTATGTCCCAAGATTGCTCGGCGACAAGTTGATACCAAATTTTTCGTTCAAGAGTAAAGAAAATCAAGTCTTTCCTCTCTTTTTTATTCATTCAAAAACATTGGGATTAGTGATCTTCAGGATGAAGTCTCGGTCGTAAACATCATTCACTTACAAAATACTCCCTCCATTTCTTTTTACTCTGCATATAAGATTTGGTCAAAGTCAAACTACACAAAGTTTGAGCAAATTTATATAAAAAAAATGAACATCTACAATACTAAAACTATATAGTATGAAAATACGTATCATGGTGCATCTGATAATATTGATTTCATATTGTGAATGTTTATATATTTTTAATATAAAGTTAGTCAAACTCTACAAAGCTTGACTTTGATCAAACCTTATATGCGGACTAAAAAGAAACGGAGGGAGTAGAAGACAACACATAAATAATATTTTGATCGAAGTCTAAGGAGTGATGGCACACACAATAGTAGGAACAACTAAAATAGTAGTACAATCACATAAAATCAAACCATGTTCTCAGATATTTTTCAATATATGGAGATAAGATTGTTAAGTGCATATAAAGTTAAATATAATTGAACTGCAAAAAGAGACGGACAATGCAAGATTTACCATGTGATAGTTTCCTAACTGGAAAAAAGCAATAGGAAACACACATAAAAACTAACGACAGTATTTAAAATGGAAATGTTACACGTGCAAGTGTATATGCTTTCAAGGGAAGCCTAACTATACAATGATATTGCGACTATTTTTTCTAATCAAATTAGCAGTTTCCACGAAATAACCCATCTTATCCCTCCTGGAGTGATTCCTAATGGTAGTTACACTGCATCATAGGCAACTTGAGAGCAAGGATCTACCGGAGATATTGGTCTAAACCTCATTTTCACAGCTGATAGTTAAAGTAATTTTCTGTTGTGAGGTAATATATAAAGACAGATTGAGTTTATAGTATTGTAGCTCATCCCTTTTTAAAAAAGTCTTTTAGCTCATAAACCCCCTGAAATTGGCGAAAAACAGCAAACGAACAACTGAAAGCACATAGATGGCAATCAATATCACCTTCAGGAAATGCATGTTACATGAAGCACATGTAACCAATATGTCAAAACAGATATGCACCGGCATTTGTCCCCGAGTCCTTAACACTGAATAGGATACCATGTCTTAAGCTTCAGAATACATGTTTGGATACTTGTTCCAACCAATGAATGCATAAATGAATCGCAAATGGACCATGGAAGTCAAGTAGTACAGAACCTGCAGTATTCCACACTCTGGAAGTTAGGATTATATTCCAAACTTTAGTTAAACATTACAATCGCCTAATAGTATGTAACACGACAAAAATAGTCTGACATACCTCCTTTTTTTACTTGGTATTACAAACGAAGGATTGATGAAAAACAAACACCACGTGGTGTGTATTACCTACACATTCAAGATGTTCCTGCGAGAAGGAACATCATAATCAGAACATTATTATTTTATAGAAATATAGTTCGCAACATTGGAATGCTCTGTACGAAGATTGTCTCTTACCTCCTTTTCTGCTTGATACTGCTGCAACATTGGAATTGTTAGATGAACTACCAACAAAAGCGTTGTTTCTCTTCAGATGAGGCACAGTTTGTAGAATGTAATCATGCTACCAACAGAAATATTTAACCTGCTGTCAAATGCTCCAACTATTCGACTCTGCTGAAAGTTCTGAAAAAAAAAGATTGCAGAATGAATTGCCATAATATTCCAGCTAGCAAATCCCTACTTGATAAAATTGCCCAAAAGCGAAACCTTGCAGGTGCCACATCCAAACTGTAACATGTCATTGCAGAAATAAGTGTGCTGTAATAAGGAAGAAGAAAAATCAGCAAAACATTATAAGAAATCAATAGTCCAGCTTGCAAAAAAGAAAAATTGTGTTCCTGTGAGTTACAATGTGCAAACACAGAAGCATGTGAATGGGCTACAGATTTCGTGTGTAAACTAATGGCTGCATGCAGTGTGAATGGAAAACTGAAGAGATCATCGCTCACGAGTTCTCCAAGCCCCCTCCTCCCCAAGATCCATCGGCTCCACTTCTACCTGTGCATTGTGGTGCTGATTTTGCTTGCGGATTACTTGTAAGTGCGCCGCATTTGTCTGGGCGTCGCATGCCGCCGATCGCCTAGACGTTGCGCGCCGTCGATCGCTGGGTTCTGCAGCGGCAGAATGGAATCCAATCCTTCTACACAGTATTCTTCTACCTATACCTTTGGTTATGTCATTACTTGTGTTAACCTGCACATCAGAGACAACTTACAGTTAGTCGAGGTATACTAGGGAAAATTGAGAATATGTAAATTCTATTCTGCATAGTTCAGTTAGCATGATGTCATGTTATCCAACATGCCATTGGAACCACATTAGATTCAGGCAAAGTGTACTAGCGAATTTTCTGAATCTCTTAATTTCTAGATGCTACAGTACTAGTTTAGTATGGTGGTTAACAAATAACTATCATGATGATGGCTCCTTTTTCCTAAAATGGAAGATTTGACGTTCTCCCTTTCTGTACACTACATATATGCGTTATTAAATCATGATTCATGACCATGATTTTTGACTTGTTTACGACCGCTAACTCAATCTCGTGTTCATGTTTTTCTAACTGTGTCAACTAGGCGTGATTTCGAGGTCGTGTTGGCAAGTGGTACTGATATTCCATTGTTATTCACTGATGCTTCTTCAACTGTACAAACAACAACACCTACCCCGGAAGTCGATTGGGATAACATACAAATAGTAGAGACACATGATGATGAAGGTAGAATTGAGCTGGTGAGTGAACATCAACTATGTGAGATTTTGGGCTTGAAGGATGAGGAATAGAGATCAAGGACGACTGGACCAAAGGGTCGTAGAATGGTTGAGCAGGCGGGTGATACTGAAGGTGCTGCCATTCCTGTTAATGATGCCATACCAAATGAAATAGTGATTACATATGATAAGGACCACCCAAAAATGGAACTTGGCACTATGTACCCATCAATGAAGGAATTCAGGCTAGCAATGAGGCAATTTGCCATTAATGAGGAGTTTGATCTAGGCACGGAAAAGACAGATAAGAAGAGATTTAGAGGGTCCTGCAAGTCAGGTGAAGATTGCCCTTGGAGAATTGTTGGCAGCCTACAAGATGATAAGTGCACTATAAAGGTGAAATATGGATAACTATCTGACCTCCATTTATTATTTAAATTATGTATGTGTCTATTTCTATGTCCTATTGTACTACATAACTTCCATTCATTTTAAAATTCTATATCCCTAGGTCACAGTTTTAGTTGATCAACATGATTGTATTTCAAGCAGCAGGGTGAAGACCATAACACCATCTCAGAATTGGGTAGCTAGCAAGTCCGTCAGTATCCTTAGGGATTCACCCAATATGGGTGCTAAAGAATTGCAGAAAAAGTTGCATGAACAATACTCTACCACAATTTCATATGACACAGTTTGGAGGGTAGAGAAAAAGCTCTTGCGGAGGTTTATGGTAAATGGGAAGAGAGTTTTGAGATGTTATACAGATGGAAGGTTGAGGTACTGAAGAGGTTACCTGGAAGTGTTGTGGAGATTGAAGTACTAGAAACAGATGGTAATGTGTATTTTCATCGGATTGTTTGTGCACTTAAACCATGCATTGATGGTTTTCTAGAAGGGTGTAGGTTACATCTAAGTATAGATTCTACTGCACTGAATGGAAGATGGAATGGCCATTTAGCCTCAGCTACAGTAGTTGATGGTCACAATTGGATGTATCCACTTGCTTTTGGGTTCATAGCATCTGAGAATGAAGGAAATTGGACTTGGTTTGTGAATCAGCTGAAGAAGGCAATAGGAGATCCTCCACTTCTTGCAGTATGCACAGATGCGTGCAAAGGCTTGGAGAATGCGGTGAAGAATGTCTTTCCCACTGCTGAATAAAGGGAATGTTTTTACCATCTTATGAAGAATTTTGTGAAAAGGTTCCATGGGTTTGGAAGGATGTATCCGGCAGCAAGGGCTTATAGGGAGGAGGTGTTCACAGAACATATGACAAAAATTATTAAAGAATCAAATGAGGTATGGAACTGGTTAAGTCAATACCATACTCTCAAGTGGATGAGGTGTGTCTTCAATCCAGATATCAAGTGTGACTATATTACTAATAACGTAGCAGAAGTTTTTAACAATTGGATCCGGGACATTAAGGACTTACCTGTTGCTGAACTAGCCGACAAGATTAGAGAGATGATCATGCTTTTGTGGAGGAAGAGGAGAAGGATTGGAGAAAGACTACTATCTGGACGGATACTGCCGGTAATTATGATTCAGTTGAGGGCAAATACAAGAGGTTTGGGACATCTGGAAGTTGTGGAATTTACCAATTGGAGTGCAGAGGTGTGGGACAATAGCAAGAATTGTGAAAGGCATATTGTGAAGCTAAATCAACAAACATGTACTTGTCTTGAATGGCAACACACTGGTAGGCCATGTCAACATGTCTTGGCATTTGTGACCTCACAAAAGAGAGTAGACCTTGAACAGTTTGTGCATGAGTACTACTCAGTGGACAGATTCAAGGCGGCTTATGGAAGAGAGATTCAGCCAATGACAGATAAATCACAGTGGCCATGAGTGGAGCTACCATTTGCCATGGGGGCACCACTTGCAAAAAGAAATAAAGGAAGGAACAGAAAATTGAGGATCAAAGGATGCCTTGAAGGTGGCCACAAGAAGAAAGGCACCAATGATGGTGTCAATGACGCCTCCAAAGATGGTAGCGCTGCTCCAACGAACACTAAGGGGAAGAAAATGATTAGAGGCCCAGTGACTTGCAAGAAATGCGGTGAAAAGGGTTATAGGCAAGCTAGTTACAAGTGCCCACTGAACGGAACCAAAAAAAGGTACGTGTTTTTTCTTTATATCAAAGCTTAAATTATCACCTCATGACAAAATATATTTTTTGTCTAATTTGCAGGAAGAGGAAGCCTAGAAAGAACGTTACAAAAGCTAGGCCAGCTGAACCTAGCACTCCGCAAAGGCCAACTAGAGAACAAATACTACAAGACAGCCCAGGCATGGTCACTAGAAGGTAATCAGCAACAACAAATAGCTCTGTATTCAACAATATAAAAATAATAAGCAAAATATTCATCTCATTGTGATAACACATACGTGCAGCCGCCTTGCTTTCTTGCTGGGAGAAAGTACTTCACAAGCCACAACAAGTACTCCAGAGAGGATGTGAGGGAGTCCTGAATTAAGGGGTGTTCGGATAGCCGAACTATACCTTCAGCCGGACTCCCGGACTATGAAGATACAAGATTGAAGACTCCGTCCCGCGTCCGGAAGGGACTTTCCTTGGCGTGGAAGGCAAGCTTGGCGATACGGATATGAAGATCTCCTACCATTGTAACTGACTCTATGTAACCCTAACCCTATCCGGTGTCTATATAAACCGGAGGGTTTTAGTCCGTAGGACAACATACACATCAACAATCATACCATAGGCTAGCTTCTAGGGTTTAGCCTCTCTGATCTCGTGGTAGATCTACTCTTGTACTACCCATATCATCAATATTAATCAAGCAGGACGTAGGGTTTTACCTCCATCGAGAGGGCCCGAACCTGGGTAAAACTTCGTGTCCCTTGCCTCCTGTTACCATCCGGCCTAGACGCACAGTTCGGGACCCCCTACCCGAGATCCGCCGGTTTTGACACCGACATTGGTGCTTTCCTTGAGAGTTCCTCTGTGCCGTCGCCGTCAGGCCCGATGGCTCCTACGATCATCAATGGCGATGAAGTCCAGGGTGAGGCCTTCCTCCCCAGACAGATCTTCGTCTTTGGCGGCTTTGCACTGCGGGCCAATTCACTTGGCCATCTAGAGCAGATCGAAAGCTACGCCCCTGACCGTCAGGTCAGATTCGGAAATTTAAACTACATGGCTGACATCCGCGGGGACTTGATCTTCGGCGGATTTGAACCACCGCCAAGCGCGCCGCACTGTCACGACGAGCATGATCTAGCTCTGCCACCGAATAGTGCCCTGGAGGCCGCACCCGCATCGGCTTCGACCCTTAATTCGGAGCCAACTG
>NW_024111249.1:0-17586 GCF_003073215.2 Triticum urartu
TCCGGGCGGTTGATATGTCCGAGCGAGGCGACATTGCAGGCGGGGGGTCGAGGCTCTCGTGACCCATGGTGGCGATGAAGCAGAGGAACAAGCGGACACCGCGGTGCTCCGGCGAAGTTGGGAAGGTCCAGCGCGCGAGGAACGACGCGGGGAAGGAAGGCTGGGCGCGGGTCCATGGCGCGGGGCAGGCGAGGATCTCGTCGAGGCGCTGGTGCGGGCAAAGCTCACGAGTCCATGGCGCGGATGCTCCTGTTGACAGAGAAACATGAGAACAGAGGGAGATGAGAGAGGGAGAAACGGAAGGAGCACGGGAAGAGGGAGCAGAAGGAGAGGGTCACGACGGGGGCTCATCTGCTGGTCTTAGGAGGAGCTCGTCTCCCTGGTCGACGAGGAGAGCGAAGACGAGTTGGATCGAGGGGAGGCCTCGGGTGGAGTCTGGTTGGTGGGATTGGGTCGGGGGGTATGAGGGGATCCCGAGGATTTGATTGTGGTGGCGGCGAGGAGGAATGATGGGACAGTTCCCCTAGATTTTAGGGTTTGGTCTAGATTTAGAGTAGGGAGTATATATATATATATAAGGAAAGAGGGAGAGTTTAGGGGCTAATCCGCCCCTCCAATAAAATCGAGCGGTCGAGAAAAAATATGTTAGGAAGTCCAATTAACAAAACAGAGACGTTTTGTAGATGTTTGGGGATGATCCGGGCACAACCGTAACGACTATCCGGGTCGGGTCCATGATAACTTTCGTACGCGCGCGCGAGGAGGGCCGCGGGCTGACGAGAGAGGTTAGGTTGGGCCTGGTGGTAGGTAGTGGACTGTGCAGAAGGCCTCAGGCTGAGAAAAGAGAAGAGAGAAGACCCGACGACTGTTTCCATTGACCGAAAATGTCCGACGTTTGACCGGCTATATTGTCGCTATAGTTAATCGTTGGGGCGTCAAACGGACTACAAACGCGATGAAACTTGGCAGGTGGCCTACTGACAACAAAACAACACCGCACGCCAACTTCCAACCCATTACGAGAACATTTTCCAGCCACTTATAAAATAATATTTTGGACATGCCGCGGACGCGTGCAAGTGTGTCTGGGCTCAGAACGGACAACGGACGGAACTGGGGGAACCCGGACGGATGCAAGTTTTGAAAAACATGATGATGCAATGCATATGATGACATGATATGGAATGCATGACACGCAAGAAAAAGACAAGGCAACACGGTGAATAACTGGAAGACACCTGGCACATCGGTCTCGGGGCGTCACAGAGGGGGTGGCGGGCGGCGTGGCCGGCTCGGACTCCGGTCATTGTCCAGGGTGAGCACGGCGTGGGAGGCGGTGCGGCGAGCGGGCCGACTGGGCTTTTGGTTCGAAATGATTTTTTTAATAATTTTGCCAGAGAGAAAAATCCAAAATAAAATAAATAAAAATCCTAAAATTTCAAAAGTAATTTTCACGATCCTCTACTAATATTTAGGACCACGTGAACATTTTTCTAGGCTAAAATGCAATTTTTAAAAATGTATTTTTTCCTAATTTAACCGAATAAAATCTCAAACAAAAATTCAAATAAATATGTATTTTTATTCAAAATTAAATTTCCATTATTTCCTCTATTTTGAAGAAGTCATATTATCTTCTCTCATTATTTTATTTATTTGGAAATAATTAGAAAAATAATTTCAAATAAAAACACTTTAATCCAAATTACCAATTTTGAAAAATTCAAAATGGAATTTTATGAAAACCTCCAACTCTCTCACATGGTCCTTGAGTTGCTTAAGGTCTTCTAGGATCAAAATGTCCAAATAACCAAATTCAAAATTATCAAAATATGGATGCATATGATGACCTAATGATTAACATCCAAATTGAAAATTGGGATGTTACACCTGCAAAAAAGATTAAGCCATATTAACCGGAAAGCAGGGAGTATGGACTAGCACTAGTGTTTGGTGTGTCCCGTCAACTCGCAGAACGAAGAGAAGCTTGCTGGACAAGGTGTAGCTCGCTTACGCCCACTCCGTCTACCTCGAGCCTGGTGGCTCGCAGGACAAGGAGAAGCTTTTGACTAGTGTGACCTACCCTCGCCTTCACGGTATTAGATTGCTAGGGGCATACACTGTAGTACCCAACATGCGGAGTACCATCATTGTTTGACTTCACGAAGAGGTGAAGAGCCAAGCGCAAGGTTTAGTAGTACGAGTAGTACTACTACTAGAACCGCATGGTGGAGCGGCTGTACTCTTATTTTATTTTAATCTCTGATAAAGTACACATTTATTCGGGAGAAAGGCGGAAAACGGCAGCCCAAGGGAGAAGGGCGGAAAACCGCAGCCCAATAGTAGTATTAAAAAACATCGAACATGTAATGATGATATCGATCAACCATGCTCGAACATAAGTTGGCCTTCATGCGAGCCCTTCTGTGTGTTCTCGCTCCTCATCTCTCTCAAGGAATGGCAGGTTGGCCATTTGCCGTCAATTGAGATCGGCTTGCTCACACTCCGGTCCCACATGTCAGTGATATGCCAAGAGGAAGTGCGTTGACCTACTGGCCATACGCGTACTTGGTTTTGCACCTTCATACTACTCCTCCCACCATCACAGTTTAAAGGGTGCACTTCATTCTAATGAATTTCTCTCCATGCGTTTCCACCACCAAAGAGACTTTAGACGTGTTTGGTTTAATGCTCAAATAATTAGGGCGTGGTAAACACAATCAAGTCCACAATTTTGTCTCTATGTACTACGTGTGTACGCGGAGTGGAGTAAGTGCATGCATGTGTGTACCCGGGGTGGACTGCATGCATGTGTGTACGCATTATTTCCTCTAGTAATAGACACCGTGCTATAACTACCAATGCTATTTTTCAGGCTGATCGCTAGTCACCTTGGTCCTAGAGATTGTTTTGTAAGCGCGGTCTATAAACAGTGACGGAGGGAGTAGTATGAGCGGATTCAAAGAATAGCGTATTGATGGTTGCTTCTTCCGAGCAACTTACAGTGGGAAAGGTGGGGCTTATGATTTGACTACTCATTACTCACTATTAGTGCGTTGCAACGACCGGGCTGAGTATCCCATGCGGTTGTGCACTACTCCCTCCGTTCTTAAATATACTATGGAGTATTTGCCTTTCTAGAGATTTCAACGAATGACTATGTACATACGAAGCAAAATGAGTGAATCTATACTCTAAAATATGTCCATTTGAAATTTGTAAAAAGTACAAATATTTAGGAATGTTGGAAGTATAATTTTGTGCATGGCACATGGACACGGATGCTGAAGAGGCTTCTGGAAATGCTATCAAGCTTCCAACATTTGTTTACATAATTGACGTACTATACAAATAATTTTCCAGCGACATGAAATTGTACAGTGCTCTGAGCTTTTAGCTTTTGTTTCGTGTGTCTTGCCATCCATGCTCTTTCAGAAACAATAAAAAACTAACTTCCTTGCTAATGCATCTCAATGATTAGCAGGTCAGAGCTAATATTTACATCACAACTGAAGACAAAGTTGTGAGAAGGTGTTAAATTAAAATTGACCCATGCTTTCATTGGCAGCAAC
The DNA here is from genome assembly GCF_003073215.2 of Triticum urartu. Classification (NCBI taxonomy): domain Eukaryota; kingdom Viridiplantae; phylum Streptophyta; class Magnoliopsida; order Poales; family Poaceae; genus Triticum; species Triticum urartu. The sequence continues at coordinate 3,573 of NW_024111249.1, forward strand.
ATCCCCCCAGCTCTGTCTAAATCAACAAGGCATGTTGGGAAAAAAGGTAGCTCTCTGGAGCATGCAACATTCCGATCATTTTGTGCAGTTCCACTCGAATAGAGCTTAGCGTCCCTGTCCCAAAGATAGTAAGTGTGATTACAATAATAGAGGATTGTTGATGAAACAATAAACACACAAATAGAAGTCGATCACCTTTGCAGTCTCTCTTAAGGCTAACTAGTTGGAGAAGATTAAGCAAATAGTTGGAGAAGATTATGCTCGGAGTTGGATGAGGAGGATAGATCAAAACCAATCTCCCTTTGTGCAGTCGCACTGAAATGTAGAGAAGTTGCCCGTGTGACATTTTAGTACAACTGCACAAAACACTCTTAAGAAAAAAGTGATTTGTGCAGTTCACCAAAAGGTCGCAATAGCAACGAGGTGAAATGGATAGCCCTGTTTGCAAAAAAAGAGGTAGAAAGGAAACAATTACTGGCCAATAACAATTGATGACACATACGATGACAAAAAAGAAGCATATTCCTTGTCCTAAGGAAAGATAACAACACGCTTGTGTTTGTCTAAAATGGTGTGAGGATGAGATTGCAATACGGAAAGTACGCCGGACGAGCTACGTTTTGGGCAAAGAACTATGGAAGATCCACATGCAAGATTTTCCACATGCAGTGACGTGGGAAGACGGGCAGTAGAGCAAGGCCGGAGGGGATACCCGAGGATCGTCGAGATGTAATTAGGAGAGCGGCGGCGGGCGGGATCTGCCCATACTGCGGCAGCGAGCAGGTGGCGTAGGCCCTACCGCGCCGGAGCTTGGTCAAAGAGAACGGTGGGTACCGCAGATCGGGACGTGCTGCCTCGGCGCTGTCGAATAGAGAAACGATGCACATCCTCCCTTTCTGTCGATGGACGAGATGTGGCCGGATCAGTGACCAACGGTGAGAGAGAGAGGCCACCGCCGCCTTGTGTGAGATACTCTGAAGAGAGACAAGCCCTGGCAGGCACGCTCCATTGTATATAGTGGAGCGGACTACCATTTTCTCCATAAAAATCGTTTTATATTCTATGTACGTGCCATTGAGCGATATAACTTTATTTAAAAATAACGTGCCAACGCATCAAGTCGAACTTTGTTTAGTGCACGCTTGGTACACGACCTCCATAGGTAAACAACCGCTACATGCGTTCAAATTAGCATGTGGGTTGCCATTTCGTATAGAAATGAGCTCCACCGTGTACCCGCGCGGGTGTGGCTGGGCACGAAGCGAGAATACGTGCACCTATTCTCTTCGTGTATGTACACTACCTACATGGGGTTGTGTGAGAGAGATACAAACGTAGAGAGATATAGTGTGTGGGTTCGTGAGTGCTTTTTGGGGGTGCGGGGTTCAAAAATAGACAAGCAATATATGTGGATGATATTTCAATCAAAAAATGTAACATATGCAATGTGTGTGAAATAGAGTCCTGGATATATCATACATATAGAGGGGGCGATCCACGAGAAGAGAGTGGAGGTATCATTGGCTCGAGGTATCTATAGAATCGAAGAGAGGGATGATGTGTGTGTGTGTGTGTGCGCGATCGACAAAGAGTGCCATCGAATTTGTGTGTGCCCACGTCAAAGATATAGGGTGGCTGGCCTACTGGAACATGAGAGGGGAAAGGTGCAGTTTGTCTCTGTGGCATGGATACCTACCTACATCGCTCGACTATCGGTGTGTGGGGGAGACCTAATTAACTCTATAGGTACAATGGCTGGTATATGTGTGGAGGAGGAGAGAGACCTACCTTATGTATTGAGGGAGATTGATCGACATCCATGCATATGTGTGGCAGAGGAATAACGATGGGAGAGAGACATAGCTAGAGTGTCGGAGGGGTTGGTGGTGGAGTTGCTTCTAACAATGGTGGGAGAGGCTATCTAGACAAACGGAGGGCACGCCTACAATATCAATAAGAGAGGGGATGCCTGCCTGTCTGTGCACGTGCGTGTGAGAGACGGGTCAGAGGCATGCACTAATGATGAGGGGGAATGATATGGCTGTGGTAAGCAGACGTAACTACATAGGAAGATCAATCGTCCTTTGTTAGAGAAAGGAGAGACATAACTTGTGAGGTACGTCAATCGATGGGTGGGGGGAAATAGTTAAAGTCGACCTAGGTATATGTAGGGAGATCGATCGGTATAGATGCATGTATGTGTTAGAAGCAAATAAGGCCCGTGGAGAAGGATAGAGAGAGAAGGATGCAGGTAGGAGGTGGTGCAAGAGGCATACTATATCGAGGGGGATGGAGTGTGCGAGTACGAGATCGATGAAAAGAGGGGTGGGAGTGAGGCATGGACGGTGAGAAGAGAAGAGGGAAAGCTTGTGTTTGTGGTAGGCACACTTGGCTAGAGGCATATCGATCGATGTGTGCCGTAAAGAAGGAGCTGGGGGCCTACATATAATATATTTTATCTCTACTCTTATAAAAAACAGAGTTGTTGATGATGGTGTGCTTGCCATCCTGCAATATAGGCCGTCCGATTTATATCTGACGGATAGGAAGGAAACTATGGCAATTTTGAAAAAAGATACCCACACCCCTCTCCACATTTACAAATAAGGCCTCCCCTCGATCATCTTGATGAACACATGGACATCTTGCTAGTACTACATATAATATATAGAAAATTGATTATAATTTGGGCTAATGTGTGCCTTTTGCAGTTAAGGGCTAAATACTTGTCATAATGTAGGGGGCGGGGCACTATACTTTGTGTGATAAACATAGTGTATGTATGGGACATGATTTAGATTATGAATATCTAGTTAGTACATCAAATGTACTATTATTTGGAATCAACATCAAGTGTATTCAAAAAATTGAATTCGAGTTCATATAGTACACATAGTTCATATCTATATCTATAGTAATCATGTGGTGTGTTGTTAAGGTAATACACGAATGATGGTTGAAGTTGGCAACAATCATGATTGTAGATTCTTATTCAAATAGAGAAATGAATTCAAATTTAGTACGAATTGCAGCGGGTAGTATAGACATTTGGAATGCACTAAAATGTTGGTATGAGTAGGTTACATGCATTATACACCCAGCGAATTTTTTTAATTGGACATAACATGGATTCATAGCTTTGAATAGCATTTGTATAGTAAAATGGGACAAGACTCTCTCTCTCTTTGTGTGGTGTGAATAGTTTTATTTTTTTCATTTTTTTCTTTAAGGGAAGTGCGAATTGATTTGGTACATGCAAGTACAATATTACACATTAGGCTTGTCCCTAAAATTCAACCCGCGCCTTGTTATATCCCGAAAATTTAGATATCGTGCTCCCAAAACTTGCGCCTTCACAACCCGTGCCTTGCTATCCGGAAATTACAACACGCGCGAAAACTCCTTCCAGCTACCAAATCCCGACACGCGAAATCCCCCTTCTAACCCTGAGCCGAAAGGGCCGCTAGTTCAAATCGGTGGGGGTACTTTCATAACACACCCTACATTTTGGACAAGCGCGTCATGGTTCCCCCCTGATACGTCCATTTTGCATCATGCTTTTATATCGATATTTATTGCATTATGGGCTGTTATTACACATTATGTCACAATACTTATGACTATTCTCTCTTATTTTACAAGGTTTACACGAAGAGGGAGAATAACGGCAGCTGGAATTCTGGGCTGGAAAAGGAGCAAATATTAGAGACCTATTCTGCACAGCTCCAAAAGTCGTGAAACTCCACAGAAGTCAGTTTCAGAATATACAAAAATATTGGGCGAAGGAAGCACCAGAGGGGGGCCACCCACCATCCACGAGGGTGGGGGCGCTCCCTACCCCCCTGGGCGCGCCACCCTGCCTCGTGGGCCCTTGACAGGCCTTCGGTGCCCATCTTTGGCCATATGAAGTCTTTCGCCCTGGAAAAAATCATAAGCAACCTCACGGGATGAAAATCCGCCGCCACAAGGCGGAACCAATCTAGGGTTCCGGCGGAGCTGTTCTGCCGGGGAAACATCCCTCCAGAAGGGGGAAATCATCACCATCGATCCTCTCATTGGGAGTGGGTCAATCTCCATAAACATCTTCACCAGCACCATCTCAGCTCAAACCCTAGTTCATCTCTTGTAACCAATCTTTGTCTCAAAACCTCAGATTGGTACCTGTGGGTTGCTAGTAGTGTTGATTACTCCTTGTAGTTGATGCTAGTTGGTTTACTTGGTGGAAGATCATATGTTCAGATCCTTTATGCATATTAATACCCCTCGGATTATGAACATTAATATGCTTTGTGAGTAGTTACATTTGTTCCTGAGGACATGGGAGAAGTCTTGCTATAAGTAGTCATGTGAATTTGGTATTCGTTCGATATTTCGATGAGATGTAAGTTGTCTTTCCTCTAGTGGTGTCATGTGAACGTCGACTACATGACACTTCGCAATTTTTTGGGCCTAGGGGAAGGCATTGGGAAGTAATAACTAGATGATGGGTTGCTAGAGTGACACAATCTTAAACCCTAGTTTATGCGTTGCTTCGTAAGGGGCTGATTTGGATCCATATGTTTCATGCTATGGTTAGTTTTACCTTAATACTTCTTTTGTAGTTGTGAATGCTTGCAAGAGGGGTTAATCATAAGTGGGATGCTTGTGCAAGGAAGGGCAATACCCAAGCACCGGTCCACCCACATATCAAATTATCAAAGTACCGAATGCGAATCATATGAACGTGATGAAAACTAGCTTGACGATAATTCCCATGTGTCCTCGGGAGCGTTTTCCTCTATATAAGAGTTTGTCCAGGCTTGTGATTTGCTAAAAAAAGGATTGGGCCATCTTGTTGCACCTTATTTACTTTTATTACGTGTTACCCGTTACAAATTACCTTATCACAAAACTATTTGTTACCGATAATTTCAGTGCTCGCACAGAATACCTTACTGAAAACTGCTTATCATTTCCTTCTGCTCCTCGTTGGGTTCGACACTCTTACTTATCGAAAGAACTACGATAGATCCACTATACTTGTGGGTCATCAAGACTCTTTTCTGGTGCCGCTGCCGGGGAGTGAAGCGCCTTTGGTAAGTGGAATTTGGTAAGGAAAAATTATATAGTGTGCTGAAATTTATTATCACTTGTTACTATGGAACATAATCCTTTGAGGGGCTTGTTCGGGGTATCTTCACCCTGACCAATAGAGCAAAGAGTTGCTCGTCAACCTACTGAACCTACTGAAAATGTTTACTTTGAAATTCCTTCGGGTATGATAGAGAAACTGCTAGCTAATCCTTTTATAGGAGATGGAACATTGCATCCCGATTTGCACCTAATCTATGTGGATGAAGTTTGTGGATTATTTAATATTGCAGGTATGCCTGAGGATGTTATCAAGAAGAAGGTCTTCCCTTTATCTTTGAAGGGAAAGACATTGACATGGTTTAGGCTATGTGATGATATGGGATCATGGAACTACAACCGATTGAAACTAGAATTTCATCAGAAGTTTTATCCTATGCATCTTGTTAATCGTGATCGTAATTATATAAATAATTTTTGGCCTCGCGAAGGAGAAAGCATCGCTCAATATTGGGGGAGGCTTAAGTCAATTTTATATTCTTGCCCCAATCATGAGCTCTCAAGATAAATTATTATTCAAAAAATTTATGCTCGGCTCTCTCTCAATAATCGCTCCATGCTCGATACTTCTTGTACTGGTTCTTTTATGATGAAGACTATTGAATTCAAATGGGATTTATTGGAGAGAATTAAGTGCAACTCTGAAGATTGGGATCTCGACGAAGGTAAGGAGTTAAATCTTTTATGGACTTGAGTATAACACCTAAGTTTGATTGTGTTAAATCTTTTATGGATACCGATGCTTTTCATGAATTTAGCAATAAATATGGACTTGACTTTGAGATAGTAGCTTCTTTTTTTGAATCTTTTGCAACTCATTTTGATCTCCCTAAGGAGAAGTGGCTTAAATATCATCCTCCCATTGAAGTAAAAGTAGTTGAACCTATTAAAGTTGAAGAAAAGACTATCACTTATAATGTTGATCCTATTGTTCCTACCGCTTATATTGAAAAACCACCTTTCCCTGTTAGAATAAGGATCATGCTAAAGCGTCAACTGTGGTTCGTAAGAGTAATGCTAAAACACCTACACCTCGTGAACAAATTAAAGTTGAACCTAGTGTTGCTATGGTTAAAGATCTCTTGGCCGATAATATTGATGGGCATGTTATTTACTTCTGTGATGAAGCTGCTAGAATTACTAGACCCGATACTAAAAATAAACATAGACCTATTGTAGGCATGCCTGTTATTTCTATTAAAATAGGAGATCATTGCTATCATGGCTTATGTGATATGGGTGCTAGTGCAAGTGCAATACCTCATTCCTTATATAAAGAAATTATGCATGATATTGGACCTGCTGAGATAGAAGAAATAGATGTTACAATGAAGCTTGCTAATAGAGATACTATTTCACATGTTTGGATTGTTAGAGATGTTGAAGTCTTTTGTGGAAAAGTTAAATATCTTACTGATTTTCTTGTTCTTGGTTCCCCACAAGATGACTTTTGTCCCATTATATTTGGTAGGCCCTTCTTGAATAATGTTAATTCTAAGATAGATTGCAAAAAGGATATTGTTTCTGTTGGTTTAGGGGATCCTCCTCCACCCAAGGGTGATCCCGTGTTTGAGCTTAAACCATTACCTGATACTCTTAAATATGCTTATCTTGATGAAAAGAAGATATATCATGTTATTATTAGTGCTAACCTGTCAGAGCAAGAAGAAGAGAGATAATTGAAAACTCTGAAGAAGCACTGTGCTGCTATTGGATATACTCTAGATGATCTTAAGGTCATTAGTCCCACTCTATGCCAACACAAAATAAAATTGGAGAAAGAAGCTAAACCGGTTGTTGATCACCAACGACGGTTAAATCCTAAGATGAAAGAAGTGGTAAGAAAAGAAATATTAAAGCTTCTGGAGGCAGGTATAATGTATCATGTTGCTGATAGTCAGTGGTTAAGTCATGTCCATTGTGTCCCTGAGAAGGGAGGAATTACTGTTGTTCCTAATGATAAAGATGAATTGATCCCACAAAGAATTGTTATAGGCTATAGAATGGTAATTGACTTCCGCAAATTAAATAAAGCTACCAGAAAAGAATCATTACCCTTTAGCTTTTATTGATAAAATGCTAGAAAGATTATCTAAACATACACATTTTTGCTTTCTAGATGGTTATTCTGGTTTCTCTCAAATACCTGTGTCAAAAGAGGATCAAGAAAAGAGCACTTTTACTTGCCCTTTCGGTACCTTTGCTTATAGATGTATGCCTTTTTGTTTATGTAATGTACCTGCTACCTTTCAAAGATGTATGACCGCTATATTCTCTGACTTTTGTGAAAAGATTGTTGAGGTTTTCATGTATGATTTTTCCGTATATGGAACTTCTTTTGATGATTGTCAAGAAACCTTGATCGAGTTTTGCAGACATCTGAAGAAACTAATCTTGTCTTGAATTGGGAGAAGTGCCACTTTATGGTTAATGAAGGCATTGTCTTGGGGCATAAAATTTCTAAAAGAGGTATTGAAGTTGATAAAGCTAAAGTTGATGCTATTGAAAAGATGCCGTGTCCTAATGATATTAAAGGTATAAGAAGTTTCCTTGGTCATGCCGGTTTTTATAGGAGGTTCATTAAAAACTTCTCAAAAATTCCAGGCCTCTGACTAATCTTTTACAAAAAGATGTTCCTTTTGTCTTTGATGATGATTCTGTAGAAGCATTTGAAATACTTAAGAAAGCTTTGATTTCTGCACCTATTGTTCAACCTCCTAATTGGAATTTACCCTTTGAAATTATGTGTGATGCTAGTGATTATGTTGTAGGTGTTGTTTTAGGACAAAGAGTTGATAAGAAAGTAAATGTTGTCCAATATGCTAGTAAAACTTTAGACAGTGCCCAGAGAAATTATACTACTACTGAAAAAGAATTTTTAGCACTTGTATTTTCTTGTGATAAGTTCACACCTTATATTGTTGATTCTAAAGTAACTGTTCACACTGATCATGCTGCTATTAAATATCTTATGGAAAAGAAAGATGCTAAACCTAGACTTATTAGATGGGTTCTCTTGCTACAAGAATTTGATTTGCATACTATCGATAGAAAGGGAGGTGAGAACCCCGTTGCAGACAACTTATCTAGGTTAGAGAATGTTCTTAATGACCCACTACCTATTGATGATAGCTACTGTGATGAACAATTAGCTGTTATAAATGCTTCTTGTACTGCTCCATGGTATGCTGATTATGCTAATTACATAGTTGCTAAATTTATACCACCTAGTTTCACATACCAGCAAAAGAAAAAGTTCTTCTATGATTTAAGACACTACTTTTGGGATGACGCACACCTTTATAAAGAAGGAGTAGATGGTTTATTAGACGTTGTGTACCTGAGCATGAACAGGAACAGATACTACGCAAGTGTCATTCCGAGGCTTATGGAGGACACCACACTGGAGATAGAACTACGCATAAGGTATTACAATCCGGTTTTTATTGGCCTACTCTCTTCAAAGATGCCGGTAAGTTTGTCTTATCTCGCGATGAATGTCAAAGAATTGGTAATATTAGTAGACGTCAAGAAATGCCTATGAATTATTCACTTGTTATTGAACCATTTGATGTTTGGGGCTTTGATTATATGGGATCGTTTCCTTCCTCTAATGGGTATTCACATATTTTAGTTGCTGTTGATTACGTTACTAAGTGGGTAGAAGCTATTCCAACTAGTTATGCTAATCATAACACCTCAATTAAGATGCTTAAAGAAGTTATTTTCCGAGGTTTGGAGTCCTTGGATACTTAATGACTGATGGTGGTTCACATTTTATTCATGGTGCTTTTCGTAAAATGCTTGCTAAGTATGATGTTAATCATAGAATTGCATCTCCATATCATCCACAGTCAAGTGGTCAAGAAGAACTAAGCAATAGAGAGCTTAAATTAATTTTGCAAAAGACTATTAATAGATCTAGAAAGAATTGGTCCAAGAAACTTGATGATGCATTATGGGCATATAGAACTACATATAAAAATCCTATGGGTATGTCTCCATATAAAATGGTTTATGGAAAAGCATGTCACTTACCTCTCGAACTAGAACATAAGTCATATTGGGCCATTAAAGAGCTCAATTATGATTTCGAACTTGCCGGTGAGAAGAGACTATTTGACATTAGCTCACTTGATGAATGGAGAACCCAGGCTTATGAGAATGCCAAGTTGTTTAAAGAAAAGGATAAAAGATGGCATGACAAAAGGATGCAAAAACGTGAGTTTAATATAGGTGATTATGTATTGTTATACAACTCTCGCTTAAGATTTTTTGTAGGAAAACTCCTCTCTAAATGGGAAGGTCCTTACATTATCGAGGAGGTCTATCGTTCCGGTGCCATAAAAATCAACAACTTTGAAGGCACAAATCCGAGGGTGGTGAACGGTCAAAGAATCAAACATTATATCTCAGGTAATCCTATAAATGTTGAAACTAATGTTATTGAAACTGTAACCCTGGAGGAGTATATAAGGAACACCTTCCAGAACGGTTCAGCCTCCAAAAAGGAAGAGGTGTGTGGTACGGTAAGTAAACCGACTCCAAAACAGTTATAATAGCATTTTTTCTCCGTTTTGGAATATTTAGGAAATTAGGAAAATAAGAAGCAGCCCGGAAAGGAAACGAGGCATCCACGAGGGTGGAGGGCGCGCCCTACCCACCTGGGTGCACCCCCTGCCTCGTGGGCACCTCGTGTGCCCCCGGACTCTATTTTCTTGCATGATACTTCTTTTGGTATGTAAAAATTCATTATATAATCTCTCGAAGGTTTTGACCACCGTACCATGCAAATATCCTCTGTTTTGTTTCGAGTTGTTTCTGCCGCGGATTTAGAGCAAGATGTCATCTCAAGACTCCAATGGAGGGAGCTATGTCTCACATCTCATTGCTGACCCAAAGACCTATGGGGACCTTTCTCCTTGTGGTCGAACTACGGATGATGAGAAGGACGCTCACTTGAGGATGATCAATGATTCGAGTTCGGAGGAGGAGGATGTTCCTCTACCTCAACATGGGGATATGCACGTGAAGTTCAAGAAGTCTAGTCTCCCCAAGAGGGCTAAACTGTCTAACAACTGATCTATTCCTTCTCGTTTTCGACAGAAAAGCAATGGAGATTTATGTGACAAGATCTTGAAGCTGGAATCGGAGGTTGATGATTTAAAGGAGGAGATCGCTCTTCTCAGTTACAACATGAAAAAGATGAAGGCAAAATTTTCATCATCATCACCATCTCCTCCACCTCCGAAGAAAGAGACATAAATACATGGGTATGGGCACTCCCCTTTGGCAACTGCCAAGCTTGGGGGAGTGCCCCGGTATCGTATCACCATCACACTTTTATCTTTACCGTTTCTCTTAGCTCGATCCTTTTGGCTATATCTTGATCTAGTAGAATAAAGTTTTAGTATGATCTAGTTTTGAGTTTTGCTTTATGATCCTTCTATGTAATCAAGTCCGTGAGCTATATATATAAAATAAAGATTAGTTTTGAGTCAAGGGCTTGGTTATCTTGCTATGATCTTGAGGGAATAAAATTAAGAATAAAAAGAAATAAAGAGATCATATGGATCTTATGGAGAGTAATGACTTCACATATAAAGAGTATGATGAATAAAATTTGTTGAGAGTTGACAAACATAGTTTTTGTCATCGTTGCAATCTATTATATACTTAAAACAGAAGTCAAATAAGCCATCACGTTTGTCCACATAGATTAAATTATCTCGACTGTCAATATTAGAAAATAACAGTTGAGATTTATAGTTGGAGCATTACATGCAAATATGATCACATGTAAATAATTGGACACGTCACATGTCATGTATTAGAGTTTTTTTAAACAACTACCAATAGTTTTAGTATGGCAAAGTACCTTCCTGAAAAAATGGGAATCCACACAAAAAAAGGAAAAGAAAGAGCCGATCGAAAGAGAAAAAATAATCACATAACCGATGGAAATATGTGTTCGTATGTAACACGTCTCTCTTAAACCAGTCCGTATGAGCAGCCAATGATTTGGGCTGTGCCCAGTTACCTATAAAAAAGGATAGAAAAATAGACTAGGTAGATGATGTGACCACACAGTTTGGGGTGGCTATTTGGGCATAGCCACATTATATGCATGAAGAAATTGAACGCATGAGCATTTGAGTGTATGGAAGCATTATACGATGGGAACAATAGTTGCACGTTATAAAAAACAATTCGGGCTACCTTGCATGTACAACCTGTCACGTATCCTCAAAAAGAAAAAAAAATAGTTTCCCTCCCTAAAGAAAGAGATCAGTTTCCCTAAACAAAGAAAGAAAAGGGAGCCAAACCAGCCTGGACACGCATAATCACAAAGGACATCTAATGACGATACCAATTACATATTATTTTTTGCGAGTGATGATACAACAAGTTCAAACGTGAAAAAGTACGAGGCCATCATTAATTACTACATGTGGATGCAGCGATACATGTATTTGCAAAATAGCAAAACAGTGCTGAATATCTTCCATCATGTAAACTTATATATATATATATATATATAGAGTGGCACTATTCTGATCCTGGGATCAGAATAACTATTTGGATCATGAAGCGCCCTATAAGGCCCGATCGCATGTTCCCGAGATTCCAGAAAATGCTTACCCTAGAAAACGACCCAGTCCCGCACCTCCCGCAGTTCGCCCCCCGAGGAGGCCCTCCCGCGCACCTTCCCTTCCTCTCTTCTTCTCCTTCTCACTCACACACTCTCTCTCTCTCTCTCTATTCTCCGCAGGTACATGCCATGGTCATCATGGACAGCAGCCATGCAGTAGGAGCTCGCCACCGAAGTCCCCCGAGCACCGTTCGCCCCGAATCTGGCCGGGAACCGGACAAGGCAGAGCCCTCACGCCCAGATCCGCCGTAGCCATGTAGAAGTTCGCCGCCGCCACCTCGGGTGGTTCAACTGACGTGCCCCGCTTCTGGCACCACCTGCCAGGACGACCACCACCCCTCCCTCATCTTCCTGCTGGTGACCTTCCTCCTCCTACTGAAGCTGACCTTCCTCCCTCCTGCTGCTTCCTCCTGCCGTCTTGGATGATTTAATTGCGTCGCATTCTGCTCGTTCAATTCTGCACCGGCGTATCACATAGAGAAGTTTGACCCAAACAATCGCTTCAGTTCGACGTCAATGAGAGCTCCTCATTTGTTCTGGCTATGGAATTATGCAGCCCATGCTGGTTGCTGCCATGCCAATGAGAGCTGATTGAAGCCTTTTTTACACGTTTGTTGAGTAGCTGCGTTCAGAGAAGAAGCCATTCATACCATTTGTGGGTTGAGTCATCTTCTGCTGTGTTCTGCATAGGGAGGAGGATAATATGGAGGGCGCATGTGGATAATGTCTGGATTTCATTAGAGAAAACAGAGGAGGCCTCTCCTATCAGTCCCGCTTTATATAGAAAGCTAAACCACACCATCTGATGGGAGCCTGGGATTACCAACCATTGTATTTCTCTTCAACTGGTTATATTCGACCCCATTGTTTATTTATCCAAGTTAGGCCCTGTGCATAGCCATTGTTGTCTAAGCACTGCAGTCTGTTCCTCGTCCGAAGAGCGAGTTGTTGTGGCGATAAAAGGATCAGTTCAGTTCTATTGCTTTATCTGGATCCTGATAGCATACTAACAACAGTATTGGTCTTTCTTCTGTCTTGAACAGATGGAGTTCTGCATCTGCCTGCTGCTCACCATCCTCGGCTACATCCCCGGCGTCATCTACGTGGTCTATGTGCTCGTCGCGCTCGGCTCGGAGGAGCGTGACAGGGACTACGACACCCTTGCCTGATAATCCTGCAACATTTTGTGATTATGTGATGAACCGCTTACCCAGTTGTGAATCGACTTCGTGTGTTTCCATCCGGACTGTCTGGCATGCCTTTTTTATGTCAATCTGTAAATGCTTAAACCGTCCTCTGGTTTCCCCATCCTGTAATTATGATACAACCAAATAAATTTCAGCTCCGAAGATTTATGTCAGTGGTTACGTGAATTGGTGAGCAGGGTTATGTAACAGCAGTTACTATCTGAGGATTTCCTGCCACTGTCATTGTGTGGCGATCTTTCTTTAGTCCGACTTAATTTTGTGTATTGTATGTATACTTCATTGCTGATGGGCACGGATTTTGCCTGATTTTGCTTTGCTTCTTTACTGACGGTGCTTCGATTCAGCGCCTCCTCTCGGTGGAATCTGATGCTCAGAATCAGCAACAAACAAAACTAACATTGATTCAATTCTGCACCGGCGTATCACATAGAGAAGTTCGACCCAAACAATCGCTTCAGTTCGACGTCGTGGCATGGTGCAGCTTTGTTATGCTACTTTTCATGTTCTGACAAAAGATGTTGTTTTTTTGTAGATTTGTACCCATAAAGTTCTAAAATATAACAGAGAGAAGGAGCATGTATGCGTGTGTGTGATGGTGAGGTTGACGTTCAGAAAACGTCATGGAGAGGTTCAAATTCTGTGTTTGCTATTTTCTATTTTATGTTTTTGAAGTTCAAATTCTGGTGTTGGAGAGGTTCAGTCCATCATGCGTGACAAGATCATTATTTTGAGATGAAAAAATGTTTCTCTTGCTCATCTCCCTACCCCCATAGTATCTTTTGTGCACAAACATGAGAATGGTGCAACATTCAAATATGTTTTCGAGTAAAGAAGAATGAAAAATATAATGTGAAGAATGAAAAACGTTGTTGCTCCTCTTCAAAACCAACTCAATAACATCGATCTAAAAAGCAGACGACCGCCTTCTGCTACTACCACCGACCGATGCTCGCTGCAGAAAGCGCCGACGAGCCCCTGCACCCATGTTGCCATCTCAAAAAATGGATACAGAGAATGCACTGTT